>NC_086370.1:5997511-6247511 GCF_036324505.1 Eleginops maclovinus
TATCAAATTTAGTTGACGGATTTTGACAGAAAAAGAAGAACGTGGTAAAGAATAGGTTGTTGTGCTGCATTGATTTGATTGTGGACTGTCCATTGTGGGTTCTACAATGGTATACAACCCAAATTAACTTGAGAAAGGCTCTTTGAATGTATTTGTCACTAATGCCTAGTCTACAAAGGCTGAATTGTGAAACCAGCATATCAGCAACAAAAGTAGAGGGCCCTCAAAGTGCACAAATATCAGTCACATGTGTGAAATACTAGGGTTAGGGTTATTAACAGCTGTGTTGTTTGACATATAAACCCTGCAGAAAAGTTGTGTGGGACTCTCATGCATTGATAATATGTTAAAGATGACTTTAAGAAGTTTAAATAATCATAAGAGTCTTAAAGGAAATGGAAACCCACATCATTCATGCAGATCTATCTTCATTCACCATCCATTCACTGCATTTTAGTTTCATTGTCTTCAGGCAGCTGTAATGCCGTCTGGTCAAGGATCTTGTTTCTCTTCTTGGTCCAGTAATAACAGAGCATCCAGCCGGTGGTCACTCTGGTGCTCTCAGACAAACCATTGTTGGTTTTCAGACCTCATTATGGTGAAAGAGTCGACCACAGATTCATGGGCAAGCTATTGGACGACTACCAGCGTATATAGAGAAATAGAGTTCTGTTCTGTTCATCTGTTAGGAATCTCTTGACCACACCACTACAGCAGGCTATTTAGAGTCTTTGTTGTGGCCTTTTTGTGGTAATAGCACATGAAAAGCAGGGTTGTGGTTTCTATTAAACAGGATTCTTAAATAAAGGTAGAAGACAACGGGTTAAGCTTTCAAAATTACCCTTACAAAAAGGTTTCAATGCCAAGGAGTGAGATAAAATGTGCTTTACTCAGCCTGTGTGTGCTTTTCCAGATAGTTAATGGTCTATTTCCCCACTCACTGCTGCACCGTCTTCATCAGAGACAGAAAAAAACAGGGGTAATTAAAATGTCTTAACTTGTAGCTTAATTACGAGCCAGCCACGGAATCTCTTTGTCAGTATAACTCTTTTTTCCGCCGTTTGCATAAAACAATAAAACCTCTGTTAAAGAATCTAATTTGCACTCACATTCTGCCTTTTTTTTGTCTGAGTTGAAAAGTTAAATCAAATCAAAGCCACTTTTTTCTTCAGACCACCTTCCCGTCCTCAAGATTCTCCTACACTATAGCCATGGAATTGGGACTTTGGGGATGAAAGGAAACCATAATTTTGTGGTGGGATTAATTTGGAGACATGAGCGATGCCAAATTAAATCCCTGTCAAAACCTCTGCTGATTCTTTTCATCGCCTGCAGATCCCTGAGAAATCTGTTCCCCATGGCGTTTATGATTTGACAGTCCAGTAGTTTTGGACTTAGTTCCCCCCTGATACCTCTGACATGTTGACATTAAGTGGTTTCCGAGACAGGCAGTACCCATATTTCAATCACCATTAAGCAGAGGAAATTTGGCGTTAGTTTGGATGGAAAAAAGAGCCAGTGACAAACAGACATGCACAGATACAACGGCAGGCAAACAACTGTAATTACATTAGAGGGTGAGCGGCAGCCATTTCCTGGGAGTGCGAGAAGGTAAATATAGTTTATACCTGACCCTAAGATCTTTCAAAAATTCTGGGACAGATTGTTTACAGGTGTCCTTGACGACTGTCCTTTCCTTCATATCAGGCCTGTCACCTCTCCCACCACTTTTCACTTTGACAGAAACTAAAGTCAGAGAACCTCACTGAAGAAAAATAAATGAATATTGTCACACTGCGTGCAGGGGTTACAGCAACATTTATTTAATTGAGTTAATTCATAACTTTCTAGATAAACTAGAATGTATAAATTCAACAGAAGCAGGTAATTTAAATGTTTGATATAAATATTTTCCTTTTTTTAAGAATGTTTGTTTTGAATAGAAGTCACATTACGGTTTAAGAAGTCTAAAAATGGAAAATAACAAAAGTACAATTAAAGTGGAAAGCATAAACCCAAATTGAATTCATAACACCTTTACGATGTAACTATTTAATAGTGTTTTTAAGAAATGAGATTTCTGTGGGCAATCCGTGCCTTTAATGACAGAGGGGAAGACACGCACCAAATAGTCCCAGTCCATTATTGAAACCAGGTCCTCCGTATAAGGACCAAGCCCCAGAACATGTACTGTCAGCTATACCAACTGAACTATATGGTGACCCACTACTTTTTTTCTAAATTATGCATGTATAATTGTGTATGTATGTTAATTGAGACAAAAGATCCAAACTACAACTAGTGTGAAAAGCAAAAACCCAACCATAAAATAATTCATCATACCTCATGATATAGTAAAGGCATGTAGCTCAAAGCTTAGCTATCAAAAGCTCTTCACCCTCTCAATTAACAGTGAGCAGTTGGATTCAACTGTCAGCAATAGATGAGTAATATAAAAAACACTTATCAATTGATTTGTTTTCAAAAGTGCCCACTCTAGTTCCTTCTTAGATCACTGAACCTTTGAATGCGCTATGTCTCAGTGATGGATAGTGGACATTTAAAATATGTCAAAACCATTGAAAAACTATTACATGATTGCTTGGTCTTATGTAAAAACATTTGCATTTACCGGCTTCTTAAATAGGAATATATCTTTTTTCTTTTTTTCGCTTTCCATTGAGATATCTTTGGACTAATTGCTTGAAAAGATTAACGAGTGTCCATCAACAACACATTTTTAGATGTGCAGCTTAATTGCTCCAAAAAATGAATTGTTATCTAAAGGTTCACCCACCATTTTCTGGTTTGTCTCCTTAGAATTGTGCAGTGCTGCTAAAAATGTTGCTAAAAGATGAAATACAGCTCTTCCAAATGAGCAATTTTCGTACAAACTTCCTCTTCATTGTGTCCAAGCCCTGTACGCCCACAAATGACACCTTTCATGAACAAGTCCACCTTCTTGTTTGTGTACAAGCAAGAATTAGCATGCTTCTGCTCACTCCGTTCAAACCTGCATTTGTGCGCACACACACACACACACACACACAGAATGACACACACACACACACACACACACACACACACACACACACACACACACACACACACACACACACACACACACACACACACACACACACACACACACACACACACACACACACACACAAAGAGGAAACCCAAACACATGCACCCACAGCAACTTGGAGTTTATGAATCTCATATCTTCCGGATATACCTGCGTACTGCATGGCTTACTGCCTATCCACCTGAAATCCAACCAAACAAAGAAAGATATTCCCTCAGTAGAACTCTCTCTTACTGGAGGCTTTGCAACCACCAGCTGAGCTCCATGTAAGCAAACTTCCAATGTGGGAGCCTGCATTCAATTTGAGACCTGGAGTAAACGGATCTAACAACCAGGCAAGGAAGCCATCGCTGTTAGAACGTTATGCCGTTGTTTAGCGGTGCGGCTATGTGTGGATTCTGTCTTGATTCTTTTTTTTCTATCCCCTGGGTCTTTGCTGTGTTGTCCAGCTGTGCTTTGCTGCCAGAAGAACATTTTTTAAACTTTTTTTTTTCGTGAGGTGAAGGTTTCTACTGTGCTGGAGAGAAAGTTACATGTACAAAACTTTCATGGTAGCCAAAGAGGAGTTCCGCTGGTGGGGGAATGAGGGACTGGAAGAAGGTGGGTTAGTGCCGAGGAACAGGGGGAGCGTAAGGTCAGGTCAGTCGACTACTCACCAACTCCTGCTATTTGTGGCAAGTTGCCCGCTTTATGCAAGATCAGAGCATCTTTTACTGTTGCCTTCCCCATCCCCAAACTGACATCCAGCCCTTCCTTTAAACACGCTCCTTCTGAACGCAGATTAAAGATTTGCCTGTCAAGGGTGCACCGCCAGCGTTAGACAAGCCAACAACTTCCTTCTGATTTTACTTTCATGGCGTTTTAAAATATCTGCTGCGATACATTATGGATGATCTGGAAGGTCAGGACAAGATCACAAGCAGGAAAACAACTGCCCACAAACTCCTGTCACTCCCGGCATCAAAACACATAAGAGTACGTTGGACGGACCATGTCTTCTGGTGCAAGACAGAACTTTTTTTTTGTTCTGAACTCTATCCATTGGTATACAGTTGGAAGGGTGCAGGGGGAGGTCCCTTTGAAATGATAAGTAAAGTGTTCCTCCACTGAGGGACTATCATTGAAGTCTTTGTTTGCCCATTGGTGACTCAAAGGCGTTTGTGAACTCGAGGGTCCGCGCGGAATAGGAATGACCATGTTACCTACTTCGAGGTCACCTAATGAAGGAAAATGTATTCATATATTTTTCTGGTTGTATTAGTTTGGGCACTATGCTTTCCTTTGAAGCCCAAGGTTGCAGGTTCATTTTTGAAATGCTTTTCAATCATCCCTTGGCATTGAAGTTTCTTTTGTGCTCGGAATCTGGGCTTCACAGGCCTACAGGTCCCGTTCATCCTTGGAATATCTACATACGATGCAAAGGTCATATTAATTGCACTGTATGTCACAGATGAGTTAGTTCCAATACCTTGACATAAAGGAAAACCAGACGGAAACAAGACCCACTAACTCCAACAAGTGAATATTTAGGACAGGATGCATCCGTGCAAAGTCTATTTTGTTCTGTCCCACCGTCCATCCCTCGGGCTGCTTCCGTTTGTCCAGACCTGCTGCGACACCGTTGCCTCAAGCAATTTTCCCCCTCCATCATCACCTGAATTAAACACTCTCATACACCCCATCACCGCTGACATACCGCCCCCCCGTTACCTCGCCACATCCTGGAGCCATTTCCCCACATTTTCGAGCCTCTTCCTAGCTGGACCCCCCGGTTGGATTCACAGCGGGGACCCCTCCAACCCATCAGAGAAGTAATTCACACTCTGCCTCATTTGAGTTATTTACTCTATTACCACTATGGCAGGCCCATTCGCTGTAGTTACCCACAGAGACCTGGAGCTCTGGCTGGGTAAACCCTGCTTCTAGGACTGGCAATGCCCTCCAACAGCCCACCCCCCTCCCCCTCCCCCTCCACCACATTATGACGGGTGCTGCCACCTCAATCTGCAGCTGGCACTGTATGTGGGGGTTTAGGGATGAGATGAGTGTGGAGATTGCTCAGCAAGCTTGGAGTATAGAGGTGTGGATGGTACATGGGTGTGTGTTCATGTGTGTGTAAGGCACATCCTCTCCCCATTGGTAGTCTTCAGTAAGTCATTATCACACCTGAAGCCTGTGCTTCTCTCAGAAGGATTTACATGACTCTGTCTGGGGAACTGTGAACGAGACAGGGTCCAGTGGAGAGATGAAAGAAGACCGCACTATCATCCTCTCGGAAATAAAAGAGGCAATGCACGGTCACACCTTAATAAAAAATGTCCCTCCCTTCTTTTTGGAGGGGTGGATGGCGCTCCTCATACTTCACACAATAGGCACAAGTCTCAATTTCTCCCATTGTAGAAGTGAAATAGCTCTTCCCATCAAAAAATCCCCTCCAGCTCATCTGCCGGTGAAAGAAAAGAGTGATTTTGCCCATTTTCTTCAACTCATTTTAATCTCCAATCATGTCACTTATTACTTTTCAGTATTTTTCGGCCTTTTATGGATTCACATGACTGTGAGACATTGTCTTTAGCAGATAACAGGGTGCCACAGATGAGACTATTTGTGATCCCATTAAAGGTCACAATGCTTATGTTAAATATAAAAATCTAAAGGCTAACTGACTGTTAGAGAATGTGTTGATGTCCCATCATACTTTGTCTGTTTAAAACTAACAATTTTCCAAAATGTTTTAGTTTTTGTAGACCATGTTTTTAAGATCTTCTCAGGGCACTGTTCATTAACTGCTGCATTTCAATAAAGTTGGGAGACACAATAAAAAGATGAAAAGAGACAAAAGCATCGGATTTAAAATCTCCGTTATACCCACCCATTCTGTTAAATGCCAACTTTAAAAAAAATCCCAGTTTGTAACTATTTTTTAGTTAAGCTATTACGCTTTTGGGGTTTCTCCTTTCCTGGAGTATGTATAAGTTGTTGTGCATGTAAATGGTCTAAGGCTAAAATCCCTGTGCTCTGTGCTCTCCGATACACTCCAATGTTTTTAGTATACAGTTTTGTTTTTTTTAAGCTTGTGATTTGAACATTATTTAGTCAGAGGCTTCAAATAAGCCCTATGTTGTTTTTTTCCCCCTCTTCCTACACTGATTACCATTTGTTATCGTCTTATCCTTAAAATGCTTTTGGGATTAAAGTCCCTGTGCATTCCATGGTGTCAACTTGATTAACATTAAAGAGGTAAATCCCTTACCAATTTGATATTTGAGCAGGTATAACAAGGAAACGGTAACTGATTATATAACTATTAAACAACTACATCACATTTCAAAGCAAGCTCTGATCATCATGACTGGTATAGGTCTAAGATATGGGATCAAAAAAACTCTTTTGTTGTGGTATTTGTGTGTGTTGTGTGTGTGTGTCCATATTGCAGAGGTGTGTCAGAAAAGCTCCAGAGTGTTACGATTGGTGTTTGCCCTCATGTCTCTCCAACTCTCCTTGGCCGAGGGGCGGCAGCAGGTGTTGATGCTGCCTCTATTCAAAGTGTGGCTCACACCATTTAAAAAGTGAGGACACACGGCTGTTTTGCATATGTCGGGGTTCTGCGGTCTCCATGCACTCAAGGCCTTCTGGGTGGGATTCGATCATTGACACATCAAATTGACTTCCTGACAGTTTTTTTTTTGTTGCTCTTTTCTTGTCTTTACTAATGCCATAAGTGTGTGTATTTCCGTGTTAATATCTTTTAATATTCTTTCTCACCTATTGTATCATAATATATCCATGTCAAAAACAGTTTCATTATTCTAAGTACACAAGAAATACACATAAAGGACAATACAGGATGATTCAATGACAATACCAGCTCACACAAAAGTAAATAAAAGAAAATACTGAGTTATTTCACGTTAAAAACTACGTCCATAGTCCTATACAGAGTAACGTAATGGAAACAAAGATGAATCTACTCTTAAGACAGACATGAGGCAAAAATGGGAGCTTGGATTTTCTTCATTGTTAATTTAATCACTCTAAACAAAAATGGGTGCAAAAAAATGAAACAATTAACAAAATATTTATTTTTTATACAGTTCCCGAAGCACCCGGCATGAGCCGTAGTATTTTTCCAACCATTGTGTCTCGTCCCCAACATTATTTCACTTTTGCTGTCTAATAGGGGAGGAAAATGCACCAACTGCAGTATAAAAAGCCCAGCAAAAATCTAACGGATTCATCATTTAAGAAAAATCACAAATGAAAAGTCGACAACACTTACTCTTATCAGATTTAGTTTTTGGTCCAAACATTGGGAAAATTGTCTGATATAATTTCTTAAACCCCAAAATTGTTGCCACTTGTCACAGACATAATCAATGAACCTAATTCAAGGCAGGCATGTTGACCGGTCACAGTGGAAACACATCTCTGTAAGCGTTGATCAGAACTCCACAGCTTTTTAGTTTCTTGTTTTAATGTATTCTGTTTACCCCTATAATAACCCTAAACAATTTGCACATATTGAACTCTTAATACAATAACAACAACTTTGAACACTTATAATGTATACGGTACTCAACATTTATATTCATTTTGTAGTATTGTAACGCATTAACTCTTTCTGTATATTTATATTGTGCATCCGTAGTAATCTAGATTTTTATTTTACTTACTCTCAGTTTATTTTACTTCTATTTATATATTTTTTTTTTACTCATGGAGCAATGCCTTTTTAGTATAATGTCATAACAAGTTTCTGATTTGGGACCAATAAAGTACATTTAATCTAATTTCAAAGTAGCTCAAATAAATTGAGACCAGTCATTGTTTGTTTTGTTTTGTTTCTAACATGAATTAACCTGTGCTTTGCCATGATCAAATGTCTGTAAAAATATTCTGTTGATCAACAAAAATATATTTCCAAAAAAATGCTGCCATCTTTTTGAAATATTTGTTTGTCACTTGCTGGACACAGATCTGCCAAATCAATGCAATGTGTGTCTGTGTGTCAGTGTGTCTAACTCTCTACCTACCTCTGCCCCCCTCCCAGAGGTGCAACCCACCCCACCCTTTCAAACCTGCCCCCCGCTCCCTCCCTTTTACAACAGGTTGAATACATTGAACCTCTCCCCTCACTATCTCTGCTCTAAAACTCATATGGGACCACCTCTCATCTTTCCCTTCATTATCCATTCTTTCCACTCCACTTTCTTTTTTCTTTTTCATGCAGCTCTCCCCCCCCCCCCCCTTTTCCGTCTGTCGGTCTGTCTGGCACCTCGAAGCCCCTCTAAGCCTTCAACCAGTGTCAAAGCGTACGGAGCTGGAACAGTGGCTCTGCTGTGTTAAGGTGGTGGCATTCACACTCACACTCACACTGAAGCACATGCGCACAAATACAGCCATTCGCACTCTGAATACACACTTGTTTATACACACATGGGTACACACATGCAAACACAAGTGCAGTATGATCTGTCACACACACGTGGATAATAAGCAGCAGAACATCAGTCACATGTGTTTGCATTATGGCATGGAGACGGATATGACACAAACCAACCCACACACACACACACACACACACAAACACACACACACACACGGTGATACTGTGAGTTATTGAGTCAGACAAGTCAAAGCCTTCCAAAGTTGGTGTGTGTGAGCGTGTGTGTGTCTAATAATCCATTGGTTCTGTTCTGTGCTGATTCCGGGCACTAAGCCCTGCCACAATTATTCAAATCCAGGCTTTTAGTTGCAGCACACCTCTCTCCATGGGCCCATGAGCCGGTAATCTTGCCTTTGGCCCTGCATTTCAAATGGCCTTAACTCCCATAAGGAATGCATATGAAGAGGAGCCACTAGTGGCTTAATCCGCCCTGTTTAAGTTGCTGAAACATACACCTGTCACGCCGTCTCGCGCCCAAGCTTGTGGGCTACTGATAGCCCAGCTGTAAATCCAAAGGCATGTCGCTTTTTACGCCCTTCTTTAAAAATATGTTATCAGGCTGTTTTGGAGGGAGGTGTGGCAGCAAAGACCCCCTCATGTCCTTACTTTTTTTTTTGCTTTTTATATACCTGTCCGTCTGATTCATCACTTTCTTTGATATGATTTAAATATATATTTAATACTGTTGTTGCCATTGTTTTCTTATTTGGAGAATATAGTCACATGTTGGTGATTCATAGAAATAATACATTACATGATTTATGTTTTAGTAGCTTTCCATTGCTTTGAATATATAAAATATTATATCTTTAATTGCTTGGTCAATCAGTGCCTGACCTACGATGACACACATTTGGTTCATATTTATATATCTTTTGTTGTAGTTTTACAACATACTTCTCATTTAATATTCAATATTTAAACAATTATATTTGAACTTCGTATCATCTTTAGTAAGTATGGAGGCCTTAATATTGTTTTCATTTTATTTAATAGGAATATACTTTTAACAGACATGGTTTAAAATAAGACCCTAGCTTATTACAACAACAAAAAAACAGGAGAATACTCCCTGCTTGGCTCTCACACACACACACACACACACACACACACACACACACACACACACACACACACACACACACACACACACACACACACACACACACACACACACACACACACACACACACACACACACACACACACACACACACACACACACACCGTGTGTCTGTGGTAGGGACAATGATCGGCTCAGGACAGCTGCACAGCAGCCTCAGGTAGGACAGAGACTCCCATCCTCTTACACAAGGGACCAGCATGTACTCGGCATCTGTCGATGCAAACACACACACACACACACACACACAGAAACACAGACACACTGACACACACACACACACACACAGTATTTGAACTTTTTTTCTTTTTCTTGGCTAACAACAAGCTTTTGTTTGAGCCGGCCACAATATGCTTCAAGTAGACAACTTTGCAACTTCAAATCTCCCAAACTCTCACTTATGCTGATCAGAGCATGTGTTGCCCAGAGAAAGGGGAGTTCTCTCACACACACGCCGCCTCCCAGCGCTCTTCAGCTGGCATGTGTTCGGCCCCGCGGCTGCTTGCTGCCAGGCTGGCTGGGCCTCGTCTTTTACCCAGAAGACGCGCACAGCCGGAGCTCAACTCGTGGCCCAGGCCTGAAATAAGGCCTTCAGAGGTTCAGTCCCACTGGTGGTGTGTGAGTGTATGTGTGTGTGTTTAATATCGCTGTATGTGTTGGCAGTGTAGTGCCGGCCATCTGGTTATCTTGCCCCTCTAGGACCAGACATAGCATTACTGTAGTGTTACAGCTGCCGCAGCTATTTACAGGCCCACACACAAGCAGGGACACACACATGCAGTGCGACCACAGCAGCCAACCATAAAGGTACACACACCCATACGCTCATGAATACATAGGGAGAGGCAAACTTTACTCACTGAGTTATATGGCATAGAAATGCACACACACAGGTCTTACTTTAAATTGACTATAGGTGCACAAATGTACCTACACACACACAAACACACACACACACGCACACACACAGATGCAGGCGCTAAGACGCTCCCACCCCCTTACTTCGCTGCCCTACATTCTGCTTGCTTCATTGTCCATATTCTTATGTAATTTATGAAAATGCTATGTGCTGTTCGTGCTGCTATGTGATCCATGGCCACCTAATGTTCCCAGCCACCTGCTCAGTGTTTGGAGTCGGGGTCTTAATGCGGCAGTGTGGGCGACGCCGGACAGAGCGAGAGCAGAACAGCCAGTGAATCATCAGGCTTCAAAAAGTGAGAAATAATTCAAAATAAGAGGCTTTTGTGTGAGGTCATTGTGGCTAATAGAGCAGTCGACACTTGTGATTTCTGTCTTTGGTTTCCGCAAACGTCCTTTTGTTCCACTGGCTTTTCGCTTCTGTATGTTCACTTTTCTTTGTTACCTAAAAGTGATACTTGGGAGTTTGTTTTGGGGGTTTGGCTGCCAATACGGCATTGTGTGTACTATGAGTTGATTTGGCAGCCGAAAAAAAACAGGATGGAAGGTCATTTAACTTTGGTGACTTCTGGCTGACTCTTTTCCTTTAGACTTCTTAGAACAGTATTGTTTTCCCTAGCAACTGTTTTGTTTCCAGGCTATTGACGGTCATGAACACACACATCTTAAAGAGCACTTCCCGGGATGGAGGACATTTAACCCAAAATGAAAATACCATTCCATAAGCAAATCAGTTATTCGTCTGTACTCCGAGGAAGTTCAGATAAAGATTTGTACTCATTTTCAGGTTCATGTTTGTATTTTGTGCCTCTACTGTGACATGCTTTAATGTTAAAAAGGTCTTGATTTTTCTCGTACTGCCTGTGCTGCAACACCTCGTTTCACCCTCGGAAACCGCCAACCAATAGAACATTATGATGCCACTGGAATTCTAGCCTTTGCAGACCATTTACATGCACGAAAACCTACATAACACACAATAGGAAAGGGAAAACATTATAAGGCCCCTTTAAAAAAGTGTTATGTCATAGTATGGGAGCTAACCTTTGAACTGTTGAATCTTCCGTGTTAACTGGCTACTTACTGGATTCATATTTGTAAAATATTTTTGTTTTTTTATTCTTCTTTTGTTATGCATGACACAAGACTCATGGAAAACAAATAACAAAGGCTTTTAATCAAGAGGTTGATGAAAACATATGAAAGAATACAAAACGCTCACTTGGAGAATCAAAAATACTACACACAAAAAACTTCATCAATTGATACTTGGACTACAGGAGATGGCTTGCAGGCTTGGCTTGACTTCATATTACAGACTGGGTTTGACATCACAAAAACGGGAGATACACAAAGGCAGGAAGTTTAGTTACCTGTAACGACAGGGAGAGTTTACTTCAAAATAAAACAGGAAGTCTCGAGACAAGACAAAGGACAACACTTGAACTAAATAAATGTATTTAACTTAAATGCCTGGACACCACATTTTGTTTTACCTACATTGCTCTTTCTGAAAAACATTTTAGGAAACATATGGACATTACTATTACCCTTTTACCATAGAACAGATATTAGACAAAGTCCTTTACAACTGGTGAGGATAAGACAGGTAATGGTCGGGAAAGTCGGATTGTCGAGGTTTGAATAAACAACATCTATTTGTGTTTGTATCTTAAGTATCTTTGGACTGTTCTAACTTGGCCACAGAGGCTCTTATTTGCTTTTGCTAAGGCTTTTTACATTTGACTGTGATGATAAGTTCTTCGCTGCAGAGCCCATGAAGTGTCAAATCAGTGTTTTGTTGAGAGGGATTTACAAGTATGAAAAAAGCATTGGATCGTTTGTATAATTGGCTTTTACCTTGGTTGGATGCATATCAACATCATTTGGTCTTACTATCGTGGTTTCAGTTGCAGACTTTTTAATATATCAGCTAAATTGTATTGTGTAGGTGTGCTGTATAATACAAGCACATTGCATTGTCCGCACACCATTTCCAACAAAATAAAGGCAAATCATTTTTAATTAGAAGGCCGGATTGCTGATAGCTACACAAGCAACTAGAGGTATTTTTTCTAGTCGTGTTCAGTTTCAGTCATCTGCCTGTACAATAATACCCCCATAAAATTAACATTATGATTGAGCTATCATATAATGGCTGAACGTCCAAGTGAGTGGATATTCTCTCTTCCCAGGGATGAACGTCCATTTGATTAGCAGAGATATGTGGACTGAGCGGGGGGATAATAGCCCGACCAAAGGAATCATCATGTGAAATGAAACGTCTCACGCTTTCTCTGACACACACTGGAAGCAAATGGTGTAAAGCCAAGGGCATATCGATTTTCAGCTTTATCATATTCCTACTCCTCTGTATTTTCCTTGCTCCATAGCTGTGAAATGTCTTCCAGTTACAGTCTGGACACTGGAAACATGCCAGAAAGAGGGAAAGACACTAGTGACCTTGTCAAAACTCATGAATCTCAAAAGTTTTGAGGAAATTGCAGCAATGTGGCCTTGTGGTTAGAGAACCAACCCCTAAATTACATTCAATACCTAAGTTAAAGTAGTTACAGTAGGTCTAAAAGCCCATTTTCATCCCCTGGAAAATGCTGGACAGAACAAACAACATTTTGACAAATATCTGGTTATCAGAGCATTTCAATGTCAAAGTTCAGTTCACACGAGATAGTGTCAAAGAAAAACGTATCTGTGTGGTAATGCTATGGCTACACACAGGGCTAGCAAACTGCTAACTGTTACTAGCCAGCAGGGGAATGCTACTTTAGTTTGTTACAATAGGTCAGTAGAGGAGGGTCAAAGGTAAAACGGTTTATCTATGTGTTGGAATGTTCCAAGTAAATGTCCTGCCTTCTGTCTGGCTTAAGACAATAACAAGGACAATATTTATGTAATTCACTTTTTCAAATTTACAGAAATTAAAACTGAACCATTTAGTGAATGGTTCAAATATAAAAAGTCTAGAAGCCTTAAAGAAAGCACAACTGCTGTTTTGTATTTGGTCAGAAATGTGTAGAAATGGTTAGGGCGGTGTTAGGTTTACATTTAAGAAAGGTGTTTCTTAAATCCTGGCTACAACCTTTGTGAAATGAAGGTTCATGGAGTGTCCTGCATTGCATGCGTTGTTATCTTGGGGCGACTGTGGCTTCAATCAGTAGATTGCTGGTTCGATTCCAGCCACTGCAGTCAACATGTCGATGTATCCACGAGCAAGCTAATTAACCCTAAGCTGCTCCCGATGGTAACTGTGTGTGAATATTAGCTTCCTTGGGCAGTTGGAACAATGAATGGCAGCCCCTGCCTCTGTATGAATGGGTGAATGCTGACGGGAATAGTAAAGGCTGGAAAAAACGCAAGAAAGAATGCAGTCCATTTACATTTTTTTGGATCACGAGCTTGCTATAGTCACTGTCGTGGCGATCTGCCATGTCAGCATGACATTTTTTACTTACGAGAGCATTGGCAATCCTGTTTTCCACAAGTTCTATTAATGTCCATCTGCTTAAAAGGAGCAGCAATGAAATACATGCACACTGTTTTTTCTTTCTTGTAAATGTCACAATTTATCATGGTGTAGATTTAAACCCCTGACCCTAACCCTAATGTACAGCAATGCATATACTGGTGAACACAACAGTGTAAGCTTATTCCTAGAAATACAAGAGAACACACTATGGTCACATTTGTGCTTTTGTTTGAAAATGATCGCCACCTTCTGCTTTTCACAATTGGAGAGCCAGTAGGATTTGTGCATTATACTCCTCCCCCAAAGCCATGATGACACATGCACACGCACATGTACATGCACACACACACAAACACACACATATACACACACACACACACGCACACACATACACACACACGCACACACACTTCTATGTCCATACTATTATCCATTTTTCACGTCCAATTGCTCTGTTATGGTAATCGTCGAAGGCTTGCCATGGGCTGATTACTCACAGCTGACTTCAGAAGCTTCTCCATCCTCTCTCCCGCCGTTCTCCTGCTGGCTCTTAATGCACTATTAACCCATTCCTGCTTATTAATTCCTTCCCAGTCATTGCAAGGCGTCCACTCCATGATATCTGTCATCATTCCATGCCTATTAGCTCCTCGGCCAACAGTTATTCCTAGCATGCCGCCACACCTCTTCATCCTCCCCTCCCTCTCCTAACAGTCTGTTTAAGGAAGTGTAATTGCTGCAGGGGGGGGGCTCAGTAAGAATGAATTTAAGATACTGCCACTATGAGGCCAGGCTGCAATTGTGTTCCCGTCGCTCTTGCGTGATTATAGTGTCCATTATCCCTCATGGCACTTGTGCTTTTGTGTTGTGGTCGGCTTCATTTACAGTTGTTCAATTAAGCCACAGCTGTGATGCAAGGTTGATGTTATTGTTTAGTTATTTTCTGGACTTGTTATTGTTTAGTTATTTTCTTGACTGGAGTGTCGGTGTTTTTGACAAGCTTCCAATTGTCTTTTCAAATTTATGTAAAATGTCAAGATTATATAAAAGCATTGGAGAACTTGGTCCACTGACTGAATTCTAAGCAACATCGGCAAACACTAGGCAGCAAGTATATACATGCACACGGATTTGACTTTTAACCTCTAACCCTAACCATAACCCAGACCTACAATACATGTGTTGATGAACACAGCAGTTGAAGCCTAATCTTACAAATACACACAAATAATCTTTCAAAAGTCACCTTTTAACTCTCTTTTCCAAACGTAAGTAAAGTGGCAGGATAATATAAAAGCTTTGGAGAATTAGTCCTCATTCCTAATTTTAGGCAAAATTGGCTAACAGTAGGCAATGAAAACATACATGCTCACTGATTACTTTCTTTGATGTTAATGTAACAATTTATCGTGGAATAGATTTGATGCCTTAGATTCAAACCTCTAACCCTAACCCTAACCATCACCCAGACTTACAGCAATACCTGTGCTGATGAACAATACTGTGTAAGCTTAAACCTAAAAATACAAGAACAAACCTTTCAAAAGAAACCTTACAACTGTCTTTTCCAAATGTTTGTAAAGTGACAAGATTATAAAAGTATTGTTTTTCGACGAGAAATTGATGCACTGACTGAACTCTAGGCAAAATTGGCAAACCTATTTTAGGATACCTGGTTTAACAGTAGTCAGCAAATATAGACATGTGTGACAAATAAGATTGAAATAGATTTTAGACCCTACATTTTAACCTCTTACTCTAACCCAGAACTACAGCAATACATGTGCTGATGAAATGAACAGTTTGAACCTATTCCTAAACAGAAAATATCTTACGACAATATTATATACAACCGTTGCTTTTCGAGGAAAACTTGGTCCAATGACTGAATTCTACTGCTTTAGACATTATCCCAACTTAGTTATTTTGGGTCTAGCTGTTTTGATGAACATGGCATTGGTAACCAATGATTTGAAAATAATGTGTAATGTCCACTGCTTTTCTTGGTGGATTACTGCTGTCATAAGTTTCTCCATTTGGACATTTTCTGGACAGGGATTCTCTCGGAGTACTTTATGTTCCCCTGCTATAAATCCTAATGGAGCGCTCTTGGATAAAGAACAGGAATATTCCTCACAGTGGATCTTGGCAGCCAGCTCTGGAACCGCTGCTTGTGTCAGGGCCTGTGGTTTTGGACTGTCCCGAGACATATGGAGGAATGCTGGAATCACACAAAGCCCTTTAGCTCGCCCGGCTCAACCGCAAATCGTCTCTGGTTTCCTTACGACCACAATAAAGTGGAGCGGTAGCGCTAAGTGTGGTCTTTTTGATGGAACTTTTACTGATTTTTATACAGGCTGGTCGCACATGTCTCCACAGCCTTCAATCAATCAAAAGCAGTGTTTGTTCTGCATTTTTTTCACACAAATGTTAGTCCCAAAGCAAACTTGACCACGAGTTGCGTAAAAGTGCCAGAGCAATGAAATTCTAAATTATAAAGACAGCTGTTACTGCAAATGATCTAAGACAATAACTACAGACTGGATAGCAACCGAGATTTAATGGTTGTGTTGATATAATAGGATTGTGCAGTCTACACAATCCAATTGTGGCTGAAACCAAGAAAACACTATAAGACAAAGATATATCTCAGATAAGTCGTATACAGATTTCATAGCGAAATGCTTATGACTTGGTGAAACATTAAGCTATGGCTTTCATGGTAAAATCTACTGATCTTAACTTTCCTCAGATGGTGCTGTCTCAGATGTCTGGAAGGCTCAAGAAAGTAGTGTCAGATATTTATATGAGGGGTGTTAACACTGGCTGATTAACACCATTAGAGGGCCAAAGGGCAACATTATACTGTTGGGCTTTTTTTCAGGCAAACAACCTACTGCCTACTCATTGATGATTTCCCAGTGTGTCAATGATAATGCGGTCATTTGAATAAGATCAATGTCCTGTTGTAATCCAGCCTTAGGCCTGGGACCACATAGCCCCTTTGTATTGCAATGGCACCTGCTCCAAGCATTTCATCAGAGAATAAAACACTTTTTTAGTGTTTCTTGACAACGTATTACTGCTTGTATAACAGAATAGCTTCGCCCCCTTGGATTTTAATACTTGTTGGTGGTATATTTGTTTGCCATTGTTTTTTTTTTATTCCATGAACAACCACCTGAAGATGCTTGCTCTCAGGCTTTGTATTATTGAGCTTTACCGCTCACATCCAGGGTTCACTTGGCCGATTTGCTCAAACAAATGGGCTTTTTGGTCTTTGTTATGATAGTTGCTTTGGTCAAAGAAACAATCAAAAACAAGCTTCTTCTCCAATTTATACCTGCACATTTCTGAAGTATTTTCAACTTGAAGTGCTTGGAGAGGCCCCCAAAAAAGGCGGTGCAACAGTGGGGTCAGTGCTTTTTCTCTTGGAGGCTGCATGTAATTGCACATGCCATCACATGTTCTCATTAGAATCAATTGAAAAACAACGCAGGCGCTTAGAAAAAGACTCTAAGTGGACACAGCGGGCCCTTAGGCGCTGGAGCTTACACAAGCATATTTCAGTTAGGGGCTGTTGGAACCTTATTCTATATTTCACCTTTAATTCTTAATGATTGGGAATGTGAAATGACTACGTTTAAGCCAATATCATGCTACATGATCATTCAGTAACTGTGAATGATCAAATGGGAATAAGGACGTTAACTTAAAATGACCAAAGTTTTATAAGGAGTTAAAGGGACAGCTTTGGAGCAACATTTAAATCCTACCTACGTATATTTCAGACACAACCCCACCCTCATTCTGACATCAGAAAGTTTGAGAATCTGTCCTCGATTCTCAAGCTCTATGATCGTGGCATACTGAGGCCTTAAAGTTAAGAGCCTGGAAATCTGCAAACCATGTGGTTCTATTCACTAGTTCATCCTTTCGGCTGTAAGCCATGCTAAATCTTCTTGGATTGACACAATCTCAGACTTGGGCCTGTTTGGTGAAGGGCTGTCAGCTCTGGTCTAACTTGGCTGAGTTTTTAAAGAGTGAGGTTGATCTGTACTGTACTTGCGGACAGCATTTATGCCCCTTTACTATGAGACACAGCTGAACGCCATCCATTGTATCATTGCCAGCCCCTCCTCCTCTCACTTCCCTTTTTAACTTTCCATCTTATTCAATACTAACCCTGACAATTTGGCATTCACACCAATTTGCCATTCACAACTCCGCTAATAACTCCAGCCTTTTATTGCATTAGCAATTTCACCGCTCTGCCGTGGAAGTCATAGCCTAGCTGTTCTCTCGCTAACGCACTAGCCCCCTTTGATTTCCAGTTGCATATATCAACCTGCAATTACAGGACCTGGTCTGGAAACTGTCAAGCGTGACTGCAGAGGTATTGGAGTTATTGCAATTACACTCAGGTAATTGAGCTGCCATGCGTGAAGATGTTAAACGCTGTGTCTATAGTGGGAGTCCAGGTCGCCATTGTCTCACTCCATTTCACTCCTTTTCTCATCGTCACACACTGTGTGAAACACTTCCTTTTTCTACAATAAACCAGAGCAAAACAGTGTGTGAGCTGAGATTTATTCAGCAGTATTTGAAGCATTTAATACATTGGCATAATGAATAAAGCTATAGTATGCTTCAAACTGATATAAAGAAAGATTTGATGCTTTTGGAACATGTCAAAAGATGACTTGTCATTTAAATCGCAATCTGACGTTGTTTTAAACAAAAGTGTTAATTCTTAATTAATTCTTACATTTAGGTGTATTTTTTGCGTTATAATCCAGAATGCAATAAACACAACCACACATTAAACAGGAACTTTCTTAGCATGTATTCATTAACATGTGTCGATTTTGTAGCTTTGTCCAATTTGTAAATATTTTCATTTATAATCATGTATAATAAATGCCTTTTCTTTTCTGTTACTACTGCTTTTATTTATTAGTTATATAAAGGTGTCATGACTATGCCATGTCTGTAGATGATCGGTTAAACGGTTGGTGGATAGGAATAATGTGTGACAACCTATTAAAATAATCCCACATCTATTTCAGGTAATCTTACACCAATGTTAATTTCATTTTCCACTTAAGGTCACAACAACTTCACTGGTTTCCTGTATGTTTTAGAACTGATTTTAAAGTCCTTTTTGCTGATCTACAAAGCAAACCATCCATGTTATGGTTGTGGGAATGACAGGAAATAACCACTTATCCTTAACCTTAAACAGGAAGGTTAACCCAGATGTTAGCCTTAACGAGGAAATGCTCTTTCATATTTCTATTATGCCTCTACTGTGACGTGTTTAAAAAGTGCTTTATTTTTCCCATACTGCCTGTGTTGCAGCACCAGTCTGCTCTGATTGGTTAGCTGGCCAGCTCTGTTGGGATTCGTCAACCGTTAAGATCTGTCCAGCCCCTAATCACGTACAATGTGTCGCATCGCTAGCCAATAGAAAACACAAGTCTTGCATAGGGATGTCACTATGTAACAGAAGTAAACAAAGGAGTCCAATGCAGGTGTTTCAGGCAGGAGGGGGGGAGTGTGTGGGAGAGAAACTCCTCCGGAGGGAACGCTGGGATTTTAGCCTTTGCAGACCGTTTAAATGCACAATAACTTACAGAACACACTACAAGAAAGGGAAAACCTCAACAAGCTAAATAGGGCCTCTTTAATGTATTGTGATCAAACTCTTTCTGTTTTGTTTTTGCATTTACATTTATCGTCATGTGTGTTTGCGTGTCATCTTGTTCTGTTAAGCACTTTGTTCTGCATCCTTGCATGAAAGGATCTATACAAGGTATTATTACTATTATCCTTACATGAACCCCAACTTGTACAGTTGCATATCTTCTTATTTGAGCCACAGTGTGAGAAAAGAAGTTGCTTAGCTTAGCACTTTCCCCTGTGAGGCTATCACTACTGAAGAGTCCTCGTATCAGCTGGCTTCTGTCGACTTCTATCTCCCCACTTCTCTCCCTGTCCAACTCTCCGGTTCCACTACCCGCATGAACCCGGCTTTACCTTGTCGACGCATCTCTTTTGCCATCTTCTCTCTCCTCTTCTCTCCCTCCTCCTATGTGTCGTTCAGTCTGTCTATATACACTGACCCTGTCCTCATTACCGTCACAACACTGCAGCAGCTGGTTGCCTGAGTCACTGACGCCATTGTCGATTCCTCACTTGTTCCCACTCTCACCCACTTAACGAAGTGAGGTGGAAAAAGAAGTAGAGATAGAGAGGGAACAGGTGGAAAGAGGAGGGCAGGTGACAGAGTGATAAGGAAGAAAAAAGAGAAAAAGTGAAAGTCACAGAAAATTAAGGGTTCTTCAAAGGTGTTTAATTATTGTGTCGGTTTTAATCATTTCTTCATATGAGTATTTTAGTATTCTCTGACAAAACACACAATAGTTATTCAACCAGAAATCCTTTTTTTTACATGTAATCCCTCAGAAGTATCCATGGAAATTCCTCCTAATAACTAGACAAACTGAGTTCGAATAGCTTTGATGACTGTGGAGACAAAGGAAAGAGTGCCGCTTAGCGAAACTTCACCAACAGAAAATATCATGGAACAGATGTTACCATGGAGCCTATACTGGCAGGTGTGATTGAGTTAGGGTAGGGCAAAAACAGCACAGTGGTGAATGCTTTACTGACCGTGATTAGGAAAATGTTTCAAATTCAAAAGAAACTGAAAATCGAGAATAAAGTTTCAGCTATTTCAATTCTGCTGGTTCGGCACGTTTCAACATTGTCAGAATGTTTTTGTTTTTTTAGTAGTACTATGCATGACTGGATTAAATATTGGTGCAGCATTGCCATGTTTGGAAAAGCAAAGACTTGTGCAAGCATCCCAGTGTAAAATCTTTATTTTAGTTTGAGGAGCTTGGTCCCCTGGTAGTGTTTCCCAACCTGAAAAAATAAGGATTGAACATGCATAACTAAAGTCATAAAAGCACACTACAACAAAATATATTTCCTAAAAAAAATATATGTAGAAAAAACTATTTGAAAGTATTTTTGTTGTTGTACTCGCTGTCAACAGTTCTTACTGGGTTTTTACCACAATCGCTTGCTTGTTAGCAAGTTAGCTAGCATCCTCGTCATTCCTTCATTATTTTATGAATCAAACAAAACAACTGAGAACTATTCAAATGCTTTTGACTCATCATTATCTAAAAATAACTAAACATAGGGAGTTACCTTAACTTTGTTTTTGATTGAAGGACAGAAAAGGTTTTGACCAGAATGTCATCTGTGGCTAAAAGCTAATTAGCAACAGCATGAAGCAAAGGAAAATGAAATGACACCTCAGATATCATCAACAGCAAAGGTAAAGGTCAGAAGCTCTTTGACAGGAAAAATACAGATCCCCATACATCAGATAAGAGCAGGCAGCTGTTTACACAGGGTGATGACGTCATGAAATATGAAAATATGAGTAGCTTTTCTTAGGTAGGAGGGGTTTTCAAAGGAAAACAGTTGAGATTCACAGAAGTAGGGAAATAAATGATGTCATTGTGATTTCTTCAAGGTGATGTTCTGGTCTTGGAGATCAGTTGTTTATCCAAAAGTCTGCTTTACAAGGCATGCGTTTAACTCAGGCCTGGAGGGTCCTTTAAAAAATGTAAGTTGTTGCATTATGGGTAGTGTAGGAAGATCAGTGATGTTTGAGCTCGACTAATAACAATGTCAGAATATTACAGTTCCTGCTGATTTGATTTCAATCCTTATTTTAAATATGTGTCTTGCAACCAAGTATCCAACAAAGATTAAACTGAAAATCAGGACGTGAATAGAATCTGAACTGATGAAGAGATCAAGTGCAGTTGCACAGGAAGTCAGGTGTTTGCAGGGCTGATGGAGAACAGGTGGAACTAATAAGGCTTGAACTATCAAATAAAGTGGGAAAAAATGCAACCAAAACACAAAAAGTAAAAACAGACGTGACAGAGGGAGAAAACACACAGATCAACTAAAAACTGTGTCAACAACATACTAACACACATTTGTGAAATGCATTTACCGATATGTTATCAGTGGTAGTAAAACTCTCTCAGCCGATATGTAATTGGGTGACTAATGGAAGTTCAAGTGTTAAATTTCCATGGTAAACTACTGACTTGGAACTGGATATTATATATCCGCTCCACACCATATCACTACAGGAATAAACGTATGACAAAAATGTATTTTACATTTAGGAGTTTGATCATATTGATAATGCATTTACATGAATTGGCAACACTGCCTTGGTGCTGCTGAACGTCACTCTTTTAGTGGACAAAGCTCACAGAGCCATTATGGTCTGCTAGAATCACCTTTATTAAGAGAGTAGGCTTGAGGCGAGCAGAACAACAATGTAGATAGAGAAAGATAGTGAGGGAGCAGAGGAGATAAACTAGGTAAGGCTGCAGTGAAAGGAGGGCGAGATAGTGACTGTGTGTTCGTGTGTGTGTGTGTGTGTGTCAGCGAGGGAGAGTGTGTGTGGGGGGGATGAGCTTAGCCAATCCTGTGCGTGGCACTCTCATCTGAATTAAGCTGTGCAAAACAGGCCCCAGGGCTTGGTTGCTAAGCAGTGAGATGGGCTCGCCGATTTCCACAGAGACCTCGGTGGCGAGAGCCTCTCTGATGGCCTGAACCAGACACCCCATAATAATGAGCAGCGCCACCGCAACAATAGAGACCCCAAATAACGGGGTGCACACTGCTCGTTTGCTGTAACGAGGGGAATTATGCATGTTACACAGGATAATTCTATTGTACTGCGACACCCCATGTTGGGACACTGACAGTGACCTCCCAAATAAGCCGCATGGAGCGTGTTATACCGCCTTTTACGCTCTTTATGTTTCAGCCAAAGAAATATCCAGAAATGTATATCCGTGTTGGGTAATCTACTCAGCAAGACATACCAAGTTCAGTTCCTCTTCCTCTTTGTTTGCCTCTCCAGCTCAGGGGCGCATTTCGAGCTATTTTGTAATTTGTAGCCATAGAGACATGTTGGTAAACTTGGTAACCGTGGCAGCAGGGATTCTATTTGTTTCCCTGAGAGCTCTCGAGGTCCGCTCGTAAGGGCATTTTCTGGAGGTCGTGTTTTTTTTCCTTTTATTCTTTCGGGGGGGGGGGGGGTACGGCTGGTGGAGGAATCGCGGGTGACCTTTTGGATTTTAGAAAGTGGAGAAAGCTAAACAAGCCAAAGTCTGTTAGTCTGTCAACAAACACTTAAAGGTCTCAGGAGAAGTTGGGAGCCTCCGGGGGCCAGGGAATGCTATTCATCTGGAGTGTAGGCAAGCACGGCCAAGGATGCTTCAACGGGGCACGTAAACAAGTACAAATGCCTAGCCCTTCTCGCAATAATCCGGTACCAATATGCAGACGCTGGCTGGGGCACAGTGTATAGGACTGCATGTTAAAGGTTAAGTGAAACATATGAATAATTATGTGATGTCTCACTGATTCCCTTGTTTAGAGGTCCAGAAACATTCGCAAATGTTAGCGGTTGTTGTAGATGCAACGGCAAAGTCTTACTCTTCCTTTCTGTGTGCGTGTGTGCTTGTTTGTGTGTATGCATGCGTGAGGGATGTGATGACTGACAGGGTTACTTAAGCATTTTTGGGTGTGATTATAATAGTTTTCATCTGATTCATATAGATTTGGACATTGCTGCCGGAGGCGAAGTAAAATGTCATAACTGAATCATAACTGGTGTTTTTGCAATACAACAATTCACTGTTGACATGTTTGCACATTTTCTTTTCCTCTCTTTTCTGTCCTTATCTCCTTCTAATAGATAAATACTTATACTCAGGGTTACCTCCATGGATTCGTTCTTGTACTGTATGAAGGCGTATAAGGAAGCATTTATCCTGGCCTTGTATGATGCCTGTATGTTGCAAGCAGCTGCTTACATTCCTTTAAACACTAACATTAGTATAATACTCGATGTTCAAACCTCTTAGCAACAAAGTTCATGCTTTCAAAGTAAAAGTTCGTTGACATGCACCTACTTCTTCTCCAAACAGGATTGCGATCCGATGTACAGTGCACTAACTTTGCCACTATTTACAGGCTACCTTTAGGGACATGTTAATTAACCAAATGTAAAACAGCAGAAATGGAAGAAAAGCACATTTTAAATGACAGTGTTAGCGGTGGCCCGATGTGGCCAGGCAATTAGCTGCTGCCAGGGAAGGCGACTGCGGCGATTTTTCTTGCTTAACTCATTAGAGGGGTCTCCGGCAGTGTACTCACTCATGTCAGGCCCGCATAATTACTTTAAAACAAGGGGGGAAAAAAATCAAAGTAGCCACTGTCTGGCATTGTTCGCTGCCCCCTCATCTCGGAATTTAATTAGGCGTTCATTCTAATAAAAGCCCATTTGGGATGAAACGCGGTGTTAATAGTATTCTGGTCCCCTAAAGGCTGTCACGTCTTCATCTGTGGCTTAGATGGACACTGACAGGTGACATTGTGGCTTTTTATTAGCAGATATCAAAGTGCTTTGATAAGGTGGAGGAGCAATAATGTACACATTAAAAATGGAGCTAAAATTCACTGGGCAAGTATTAAAACCATGTTTAATCTTAATGTGACTGAAGTAGATTTAAAAGATGAAATCATGAGCTTTTACTTCAGGGTATTAAATGCCCTATTGGTTTGAAACATATGCATATCAGCATGTGGAAGACCACCAAGAATGATTGTATTGTACGATATCATTTCTCACTGTTTTGACAGGGGAGGAATGTTGTTTTCTGTCTTTTTTAACATTTTGCTTTAGGACAGTATACAGTGACCTCGGAATTGAGCCTTCAGTGGGTTATAATAACCTCCTACTGTTGTGTGTTTGTGTGCTTTAAGAGATCCAGATTCATGACACCCCTTCCTTTTAATGCCATTGGTGTCAACAACGCCTCATGGGGAATCATCAACCAATCAGGCCCGTTTTTTTGTTCACCGCCTTGGAATCTCGTATCTAATTGGTCACTGGTGAGTTGCCCTCTTCCCAGGAATGCTGATGACTGTTGGACGTCCCTCTTCTTGTGAACCCTTTGTGGATCCTTGAGGAATTCCAAAGAACTTCCACGTTAACTTCTCAACGTAATACACTGACAGTAAATACACATTAGAGATGTGAACCAGGAGAGGCTTACCTCCGTGATGACCCCTTAAATATATTTCCTTGACTCCTGTAGCAAGGTAAACAAGGAAGGAAAGTTTAATTGCCACGGTGAGAAGAAGGTGAAGGGTTGAGGGTCAAATCCTTTTTTTCATGAAGTGTTGCTCTGTAGGGCCGACAACTAGAATAAGTACCAAACCTAGAAAGCGCATCTATAGGTTCAATTGTGTCTCAGATAACAAATCAACAAGCAATTCTATATTTCGCTGGACAGAACTTCTTAAAGACAAGAGCACACATCTGTAAATGAATACATTATCTGTGGGCAAAGGGACAAGGTTTTTGGTATTGAAACACGTGTTTGATTAAAGTCCTCAGACTTTAATGACATCTGTGAAGGTCTTGGTTGACAACAAGTCTTTGTGGAGACGCCGAGTGCATTCACTAGAGGATTCTCGGAACCCATCGGTTATTGCCTGATAAGGTTATCACTTTCTCAGCCAAAGAACAAACAGTTATTTGAGTGTAAATTGGCTATTTGTTGAAAACCATTTCCTAGACATTGTCTGTCAAGTCAAACTTCACCTACTCTCTTAAATCTGACTTTCAACAATGACCAGCTCAGGGAAGAGGGTGTTTTCCCTGGATATAGGCGATACCGGAACTCCTTGAATATTAGCAATTGCCCTAAGAGGCTGAATCATGATCAGTCCGATCGCATCTGTTTGCTAGCTTAGTGTTACTTTCAAGTGAATGTGAAAGGGTCTACACAAGCACAAAACCACCTTCATTCACTAAACTTGACTCAGAGTATGTCTCTCTTTGTGAACATACACATAAATCGAATGCACAGTTAGTGAGTACAAAGAGGAAACGTTAAAGTTAGAGTACCTTCGATCGATTCTGCAATACAAAAGAAGATGAGAGGTCAATGAACTTGCACATTTTCAAATGAATAGGGTTCAATAATAAAGTCCCATGATGTAACATTTAAGGTACCAACTTAGAGTAATGCAGTCTACTCACGGTTCGGTTGCGTTGGCACTTGCCGGTGGGTGTGTCTGGTGCGTGGGGTTAAAGCGACCAAAAACCAATCACATTAATCTCCTCCCCCGGACACACATACACGTGGTTTGATTGGCTAGCACTTGTGCTGGCATATTTGCATACGTGGGTTTGATTGGCTGGTGCTTCCGTCGACGCTTGAGAAGTTGAACTTTTCTCAACGTTCACCGCGAGCCGAAGCGAAGCAACGTAACCACAATGCAGTTCGGCAAAGCTTGACGTCCCCCCATTCAAATGGAATAGGAAGGTGTTGCGTCAAGTGTCAACGCAACGGAACGGTGTGGACGGGCCGTTAGGGTTAGGTTTAGGGTAGCCTGAATTACATTTATAAAAAATGAAGAGCAGTGGACGAGAACAGGACAAAAGGGTTAAAAAATGTCGTAAATATCAACATTTTTAGAATGTTTCTAATAAAAATGAGGGCAATATGAAGGGAGATGAGGCAGTTTAACTTGTAATGTATTTGTTAAATACTTGCTTTCAACATTTAATACATTTTTACATTAAATTTTGCTTTTACATGATACATTTATCAAACCACAGAGTTGCTGTATTTACTCACAAAAACAAATATATATATGTTTATAGTGCAAATCTTTATTGATAAATATTCCAATGTCGTCCTTAATAAATCTGAGTAGATTATAATGTATACTATCTGGTTTTGATTCCACTTTATGTTATTGTCACCCTGGCTCGAAGTTGATTACATGTAAAGAATATGATTTTTTGCGGTAAATCTGCTCGGAATTAGTGACAGGGGGTAGAAAGAAGGCAGGCAGAGAAAGAAGGATAGTGCTGAGGAAAAAACAGCTAATTAAAAAGATAAGTGACCAGCAGTCGCGGCCTGTCAGGGTGCAGAGCCACCGCTGAAGTTAACCCGCTTTGTGCTGGGTGGCAGCGGTTGACAGGCTCGACCGGGGCTTTGTATGGCCTCACCTGTGATGGAGGCGCTCTCTGTTCGCAGGTGAAGGGCTACCCAGGCTGGGCTGGCACTTAAACACACTAATAGAAGGACACACACACTTCCCTCTTTCACACGGTACATCTTTCCCTCCTCTCTGCGTTTCTTCCTCTCCCCTCCTGTGACAGATCCAGGCGGTGGGTGGTGGCGCTGGCACATTGTTTCCTCCTCTCTCCTTCTCCCTCTTCCTAACACACTGATCTACACCCACACATGGGGTTATAATTAATACTTCTCCCGTATCCATATTTCATAGTGTTTGCTTAGAAAAAGCCGGGGCTGGAGAGAGAAAGAGAAGGGATGCTAAAAAAGATCTCTAAGATTAATTAACGGTGGAAGAGGGGAAGGAAAGGGATGTGTCCCGGGGAAAAGCAGCAAGCTCTGCACAATGCGGCACACTTCATTTGAATAACGTGTTTTTCTTCTCTGTGTGTGTCACCGCTACACCACTCTACCTGAAATGAAGGATAACTAGCCCACTGGATTAGAAAATGCACCATCTATCCTCCGCGTCCCCCCCCTTGTCCCCATTATTTGTATTCAAGGTTTTTTGAAATGACATTGCAATCTGATGATGCACCAGCCCATTATATTGTCTAGCAGGACAAATACCCTGGCGTTTTTCTGTGTAGAACTAACACCATTTTTCCATGTCAGAGTGCGTCTGTATGTGTGTGTGTGTGTGTGTGTGTGTGTGTGTGTGTGTGTGTGTGTGTGTGTGTGTGTGTGTGTGTGTGTGTGTGTGTGTGTGTGTGTGTGTGTGTGTGTGTGTGTGTGTGTGTGTGTGTGTGTGTGTGTGTGTGTGTGTGTGTGTGTGTGTGTGTGTCTCTGTGTGTGAGGGGGGGTAATATTCAGGCAGTCCGGGGTGGAGGCGAGGCCCCAGGAATGCTGTCATTAATCCTGGAGGAGGGCCGTCGCACACTCGGATTATTAGAGAAATAAATTTGCATGCTGCATATGAGCCAGGTGAAAAGCACTGAAGGCGCAAATTATATTTCCCTGACAGGCTGAGCGGGAGTCTGCCACTGTATCGTTCTAACACACACACACACACACACACACACACACACACACACACACACACACACACACACACACACACACAAACTCATATGCTTTGACATTCCTGCCTTGGCTATACACAGTCACTCAGGAGCTGTACATATGTACAGATGCAGAACACACTCGGGGATTATACACACGTGCGCATATTATGGAAAGAATAGGTTGAAATCCATCGTGTAACTAATTCCTGTTCAGAGAGGAATGCAAACACACACACACACAGACACACAATCACACAAGCATTCATAAACAAGTGGTGTATGTGTAAGTATAGACAAACCACTAGCAAAGAATACTGTACACTCTCTTTTTTTTATGTGTGTAAACCCTCTTTTTATGTGTGTGTGTGTGCCGGGTCCTCTGGCTCTGGGCTGTCCTCTCACCCTGCCTGTAATGGTCCATGCAAGCCCAGCCTAATGGGGTGGACACTGGTGTCAACTTCATTACTTTACATCTCCCGCCAGGATGAAAAGTCTCTCCGTGCCCGCACTTTGACCACGCTTCGTTAGCGTTCTCTGCCCCTTCTGCCTGACTCGAACCCAAACAGGAAAACTATTTCCAAAAAATGTGTTTGTTGATGAAATACTTTTGAGTTAATGTGGAAAAGGATATTCAGAGAAAATGAGGCTAATGTGCACATGGGTGATCCTGGCCATTTCAAAATAGCATATTTTAAGCTTGGCAAAGTGATTTTATAGACTTAAAAATGTTGCTCTCAATTTCCTTTTAATGTTTGACGAAATGTTTGAAATAAATAAATAAAAAATTAAAGAACAAAGAAAATACTTGAGACACAGAAAAAAACAGCTATATAATTCAAATTAAACGATGAAATAAAATTGTTTTGTAATAACATGTTAACACCATTGAGCTGTTTTTCAAGGCACCTGCGTAAGAAATATTGAAAAGTGCTTTTTTTATCACCAAATATTTCGCAGCATACACATAACTTTCAACGCTTTAGTATACTTAAAACAAACCAGACTAGTTTATTTCTGAACAAAAAAATTGCTTTATCCATGAACAAATGGGCAAAAGTTCAGATTCAAGTCAACTTAAGTCCCGATTTATTTACAATTTTCAACTGAGTATGAGTGGTACCTCTGTATGGTATAATAGCATCTCTGAGGATACAGTTCAGATGTTTAGTGCTTCCTGAGTCTTCACAGACAGACTCGTGGTTCTGTATGTCCACTGCAATGTCTTTGTCAGTCATCTTTCATCTTCTGGCCTGCGCCTATAGGAAGAGAGTGAGCAGCAGGCGGTGTAATTCTGTTCTAAAGCCCCTAGTTAGGCATGCATATATTCCTATTATAGTCAGCGCTCCCGGAACAAGACAACAGAGAGCAAACAGAATGACCTTGAAATATTTATCCCCAGCCTGGCTTCGGAGAATTAAGTTTGGTGTCAGGGGCAACTCGCAGCTATCCAGCTCTACTTTGTGTGGAAACATGCATGCCCATACACACTGACACAAACACACACGTCCTCCTTTAGCGGGTTGTGAGACAAACGACTCATGTACCATCTTGCAGTGCTGAATATTAAAGGCGGTCAGGGAGGCTAGGCTTTGATTGGGACAATAAAGGCTGATGAACAGGATCTTAGAGCATGGGAGAGGAGAGGGTGTGTGTGTGTGTGTGTGTGTGTGTGTGTGTGTGTGTGTGTGTGTGTGTGTGTGTGTGTGTGTGTGTGTGTGTGTGTGTGTGTGTGTGTGTGTGTGTGTGTGTGTGTGTGTGTGTGTGTGTGTGTGTGTGTGTGTGTGTGTGTGTGTGTGTGTGTGTGTGTGTGTCACAGTGCAAGGGATACAGCCAAAACCCTGAAGTGGAAGCCAGGAGCTGCCCGGCCCAGAATGCTGTGTGTGGTGTGGGCAAGGGGGAGGGTGAAGAAGGCTAAAAGTGACCCAGTCCTACAAATGTGGGTCAAAAATGATGATAAGAATGGGGTAAATGTTGTTAAACTTTATCTGCGCTGCTCGTTTGTAACTTCTGGGTAGTATTGGTAGTGGAGGATATCATTGAAATGTTAGCCAGAACTATCAAACACATGCTACATGCTAATCATTAGCATTTAGTAGATTTTCTGGCCATCTGATGAAAAAGTGTTTTATTTTACTTTTGTTCCTCTGTTTGCTCAAACAGCAGAAACAATTAGCTAAAATGTGCTTAAAAGGCTATTAAAGTCTAACTAGAGTGGCTAGTTATTTGAAACATTTACCCCATTTAAATATGTTCAACTTTATTTACACTGTTATCTGCTCCCTGAACCACTCTTTCACAATTTGAGCCCGATGGATTCTGGCATTGTCATTTTGGAACATGCCCGTACCATCAGGGAAGAACAAATCCATTGATGGAATAACCTGGTCATTCAGTATATTAAGGTATATTCAGGCTGACCTCATTCCTTGGGCACATAATGTTACTGAACCTAGACCAGACCAACTGCAGCAACCCAGATCATAGCACTGCCCCCCACAGGCTTGTGACTTTTTTTGGGCCGGGCAGTGTATGTGGAGTCATGTTTTTGGCCATTTGATGGATGAATGTCACTCTCATTTTATTGTACTTTTGTCTTTTTGCTTTGTGGTTCTAGGCAATTAGCATACAATTGGTTTATGAAAGCATTTAGCTCATAATATGCAGCTGAAACAGTTAGCCAAAGAAAGGCTGGAAGGCTATACAAATGTCAGGTTTAAATTAACATTTGCATTCATTTGGAGTAGTGTTTCTGGGCACCTTAAGGAATTATGCTACTTTCCTTGTATTCAACCTTTGTCTTAATGGTTTATAGCTCAACATATTTAACTAAAAAAGGCTAACAGGCTATGAAGATCTCAGGTGAGCTGCAGACATGGGTGGTTATAGTACAGCTGATAAAGACAGTTCTGAGATATACTTTCTTATATGAAATACATTTGAGTTGTTGACAATCAACAGTAGAAGAACATATGCCTTTAGAGATCAAATAAGATCTGTATTACCTATGCAGGATAAGAAAACAATGTATAACAAAGTCTACAACCATAATGACTCCAAGCTATAAGAATAAAAATATGAATGCTGAACATTTTTTAATGTTTAAAGTGTGTGTGGAAAAAAAGACATGGTCAATGAGTTTAAATGCATATAAACCAAAGCCTTCAATCCTTTAAATGTCTTATATGTACGTTCATCACTTAAACAACTTTTACTTTACACATAGTCATTTGATAAATCTTAATGTATTCATGGTTCAAAGTGAGTCTTCACACTAATTATTGTATTTTATAACAAGATTGTGGCCCACTGTCCAAACATAAATATGCTATTTCACTTTCAATATAAGCATCTACCTTTACCAACTTAATTCTCTATCTGTGTCCCTCTCCAGCCTAAGATAAAAAATGATCAACTTTTTGATTTATTTGGAGATATTACAGCTAATGATCCATTACAGAATATCTGAAAGGACTTCTGTAAAGGGGACATGATTGAGGCTTGGCCAACAGCCTCTTTGTTGTACTTATGTAATTGTCGTGTTCATAGGGAATTTTTATTGAAACAATAACAAAGCACATGTCCACAAATTAGCTTCACTTTCTCCCATTCAACTTCTCATTGTCTGCAATGCCTGTGAGGGCTTACAATAAATGGATGATTGGAGAGGAGAAAGGAAAAGCAATGGGCTGTGTGTGTGTGTGTGTGTGTGTGTGTGTGTGTGTGTGTGTGTGTGTGTGTGTGTGTGTGTGTGTGTGTGTGTGTGTGTGTGTGTGTGTGTGTGTGTGTGTGTGTGTGTGTGTGTGTGTGTGTGTGTGTGTGTGTGTGTGTGTGTGTGTGGCATGTTGGCAGTGAGGTAAACAAAAAGCCTGCTGGATTGTTGGAGCACAGTGGAAGGATGCCTGCCAGTTTCTACGCCACCGGGACTCTCTGACCTGCGCTTGTGTGTGTGTGTGTGTGTGTGTGTGTGTGTGTGTGTGTGTGTGTGTGTGTGTGTGTGTGTGTGTGTGTGTGTGTGTGTGTGTGTGTGTGTGTGTGTGTGTGTGTGTGTGTGTGTGTGTGTGTGTGTGTGTGCGCATGCATGCATGTGTGCACTTTTGATTGTGTGTGTGTGCGACTGAACTCAAAAAAGAAAACTCTCCGCCCGGTCCTTTAGTGATCACACTATACGTTTGCTCCTCTGCTGTGTGTGAAACTGAATGTTTCTGCCCTGTATTCAGTGTGTGTGTGTGTGTGTGTGTGTGTGTGTGTGTGTGTGTGTGTGTGTGTGTGTGTGTGTGTGTGTGTGTGTGTGTGTGTGTGTGTGTGTGTGCAGAAGCATGTGTGTGGGAGGCAAGCACATGAAGACGGCGCTCGCCTCATATTCAATGTGATCTGCAGCCTCACCTCTGTCATTATATATAGCATAGGATCCAGCTACATCTTTCATTATGCATTTCCTTCTTCTGCTCTATATTGTGAAACTTACATCTCAATTAGCCTCTCTGTGCTGGACATGAATTACGCTATTTGTGAAAGAAAATGGAAACGCCAGGGTTGGGAGGGTTACTTTTAAAAATGCATTCAGTTACAATTACTAGTTACATTTAAAACAATGTAAGTAATAACCTAATCTGAGTATTACAATATAAAAGCAATGTAACCTGATTACTTTGCGTTACTTTCGCATTAATAAAGACAAGAGAAACAAAAAGTAAATTCAATAAATCCAGTGTTTTATGTAATTCAACAGAACAATGTGACCTTAAGGAAGAAGAAGATATTTAATATCAACATTTCAAGTCGTTAAGAATTATTGGATAGGTTTACCTGATAAAATAGTTTCCAACTGTTTTTTTGTTTTGTTTAATACATTAATTAAAGTAAAAACAGGAACAACATATATATTTTAAAGGGACCCTATTATGCTTTTTGGGTTTTTCCCTTTCCTGGGAGATTCTTTCCCTAACACCCCCAGCCAAAATGATGTAATTTAAATCGGTGTTTTTATAGATTGTTGATCTTAACAACAACAACAAAAAAGAAACTATAGTTTACAATTTGTTTTTTTTTGTTGCTAAATTGACACTGCAGAGGCTGTGAGACAGTTTAAGGGTCAGGTCAAGAGAAATGTTTCTTAGTAGATGTGGTATAGAGTGGTGCAGTGATGATGTATTTTCGTAGGCTGACCCAGAAATTAGCAATGTAAGGGCTCCTTTGACAAAAAGCAATGGAATTTTCCATTGCTTTTTTATGTGTATTGCAGAAAATAAGCTTTGTGACTAACTCATGTTTATGATACTTAACATGTTTTGTTCTGCATGATTATCTCCACGTATCATTTTGTGATTTTTGAAAGGTATATGTAATTGTCAGAAATAAAACACTAACTTAATGCTATAAATGAACATCATGTTCCTTTAGCTGCGGGCGCCACCTCTAAGCTAAAGGCTGACTTGTGTCGGCGCGATGACATTTAGTAGTTTGTATTGTCTCTTGTTAACAACCGCTGTTTTTGTGACACAAAGAAGCTTAATAAATGAACAAGTAGGGCTATTAATGTTGTATTTTCTTAAAAAACAACATAAAAACATGAACATTGCTTAGGCTTGTGTTCACCACAGACCATATGTCCGGCTTCTAAACCAAAACAGGTGTAAAAAACTATTGACTTTGACACAGTGGTAAAATGCTATTACTCAATACTGCACAACTATATTGCCCAATTTCCTGAGCAGAAACTGTTTCCATTACCAGGTTCAGTACAGGAATCACTGTCACAAAGTTCAGCTTTTTACTTGGGAATACCACAAATGAAATGACCTTTACCGCCATGTATCAGGAGGGCACCACAAAGACAGATCTCTCAAAACCTTGACAAATGAAACCAAATCTATTTTCATGAATAGTTACCACTGGAGGAAAGAGAAAATGTGCTTGTTGTAATTTGGGTTAACTGAAACACAGTCACAGTGTGTTCTGATGGGCAGTGGACAGCTCCACTGGAACAGCATCAGAGGATTGACACCTTGCTCAAGGGCACCTTGACAGTCTTTCTTCAAAGAAGGGAGAGCCTTACTTAGTCACACTCTCAGTTTAAAATGCTGCCCACGTCATGTCAACATATTCTTGGATACTTGCCCAGACAGTTTTTCTTAATCTCACATTAACATATCTGGTATACAGGGCCATATGAAGCTGTGAAATGGAAGAGGAGTCCTAGATTTACATACAGACACAAATACACACATACAAGCCATGCTTCTTGCCAAACTGGGGAGGTGTGATTGTGATGCGTCATTGTTATACAAATGTCACTGCATTATCTCTGGACTGGACCCCTCAGGCTTCCATACAGAATACTGACCCCTGGCAGACCAAGTTAAGCAATCCCAGACTGACAGATAACTCCGTCAGTACTCAGGGAGAAACCAGATAATTGGTGTATGTAGAAGTTTTTACCAATATGGGGTTCAATAGTATAGGTAGACACAGAAACTGACTGAATGTTCAGGAAGATCAGTTTACTCATTCAAGTACAGGCATGGTCAAAACCAAGAGATCTGTCAATCAAGCAAACAAGTCCAAAAGGGACGGGGAGAATACCCGGGGTCCAGAGCCAGGCAGAGCAGTTAAGCAGACTCACAGCTAACTGAACAGCTTACACACAAGACAATCAGGCAGGGGGAAAAGTGAAAGGGAAGTGGTGTACATGCTGTATATGGGATAATCATGCCAGAAATTTGAGAAGAACATCGACATACATTCTGTTTGATCCACATTGGCATTCCTATGAAAACAATACCAAAGTGACAACAAGAGAAAAAAACAACTTCAACCAGAGTTGAAATCCAAATAACTTCAGAATATTAGAATGATTCTTTTTCAGGGATCAGTTGGATTTTGCTCATTGACTTGCAATGCCTGTATTCCACCAAAAGTGGATGTGCCGACACACATAAGAGTCCCGTTTTTGTTTTCAATAGATGCACAAACACAAAAAACCTAGTGGACATGTAATATTTAGGAATGTTCTGTGCACATAAATGCGAGAAGTTGCCAACCAAACAAACTTAATTCAAGATAATCTAATCCGTTCTGTGAAAAATACCCAAATCATGAGCTATTTTAGTGTAAGTGAGAATGTTTCTGCCACAACCATCTCATTTGGTGCCTTTCCTTGTCAAATTGTACAAATCTCCTACATATTATGCAAAAGTTAGTGTTGTAATTGATTGAGCCTTGTGTTGGTCTCCCTGAGAAGGTGGCAGATTGTGTGGTAGTGTCTGAATGTATGTGTGTGAATGTGTGAATGTTCACTTGTGTATGTAAAAAGCCCTTTGAGTGGTCTGGAAACTGTAAAAACACTATATGAATGCATCCCATGTATGGTATATAATATGAAACTATAACCATGGATGTTTCGATACATGTGATTTGGACTCAGGGGTGGTACAATAGAAGAAATCTGTATGCACAACAGTTGCAATTTCTTATTTTGCAAAAGATATCAAAACTGCCAATCCCTCAATTTTGATGAGGTAAAAGTCTAACAAACTTCGAAATTGGAGGTTCCAAGGAGCAAATGAATGCAGCACATGGATTCGTTCACCCATCTAAGCCTTTGGCTCATGTTGTTCACTGACCTGTCACATTAATACTGGCCCACCTACCCCAACAGTGCCGGACAGCTGACACTAGCGCTCCCCTCCCCTTCTTTTCCTAATGTGTTGTGATAAGGAGCTTATGTGTGGTTTCCCCAGCATATCACCCCCCTCAAGCTATTCTGTGGGCATACATCTCCCGATCGCCTCCATGGAAAGAAGATGCTGGCAAGAGCGGAATTCTGACGTTGAGGCGGGGAATGGTTTCATTCTAACCTGGGCTAAAGACAACGCCAGGAGAGGCCAAAGCTTAAGGAAAAGACAGAAGTGATTCCATTGTTTTTCCCACTTGTTGTTGCCTGTACCCGCATCAGGGATTACCTTTGTTTTGATTAGATGAGTAGACAATATTGCGCAGACTTTGATGAGGGCAATACAGTTATTGGTTTCAATTTGGTGCATGCCTTTCCAAACCAAAGAAATGACCAAAAGCAGATGCAAAGCAAAGCTTTTCTCCTCTATGTCCATCAGACACAACAGGAGGATATTCTAGCTTCCTAATCTTTTCAGGAGAAATCAGTTCCACATGTGGGACGAATGCAGTGTTTACATCAACTGATTCTGATGGCTCAGAAACTGTTTATGTGTGTGTGTGTCTTGATTCAGCTACCCCACGTGCGTATGATGTTGGCATGTGCGTTTCAAATCCCCTGAGAGCAGACTGTAAGATGTCGATAGCCAACCTGAAAATGACAGGCACAGAGGGAGTGTGTTTAGCAGTTTGGTTGGATCTTAAAAAGGTCACACCCACACACACAAAGACACCCACTTTTACAGGAAAAAAATAAATAATAAGATGACCTTCTTTGTCACCTCCTTCTCAAGCTAAATGCTGAAGATTTTGTAGTTTTCCAGGCAGCATTTTCACATTGCAATTCTTACCGGTACTTCCTTGTGTCATTCTAATCACCGTTATAAAATTACCAACAAAACATGTTGTGCATTTCTTCTGCAACTGTCAAATTTGGTTTCATGGCAAACCGTTGAACCTCAAATCTTGGTGAATATAGTAACATTTTAACATGTTGAGGTAGGTACACTGATTTAGAAAAAAAATTGAAACTGGGGGTTTTGAGATGTTTCGCAACCCGCAGCATGAACCTGACATTCTTTTTCTTCTGAGTGTTTATCAACACAATTCAACAAGTGTTGTATTTATTTAGGTAGGCTAGAGTTTGGCTAAGACCGCAATGGTACTCAGTTAACCGTTCTTCACGGATCCACATTTTTGTTTTGAATAGTATTGATTCTATGACATCAAGTTAGGTCAACAATTCATGTCACAAAGTGTTTAGTAATACTTACAAAGCAATCAAATGTTGTTGGCTCTCTACCTTACTATGAGTTCAGTGATGACAAATAAACTACACTGTTTCGTGTTTCATGTAAGAACATTTGAATTTAGCTCAATTCCCTAGAAACTACCTCAATGAGCAAGAAGCGTGACTGTAGAGTTTCAAACGTTTTTAACTTCCCAAAAATAACTTTCTGTGTGCATTCAAACCTCCAATAGACATCGTGAAGTGCCATGATCTGGTGGGCACTTGACAAATCAAAATGGCGTTGTATTTCCCCCATTGCATATATGCTAAGTAAATATTGCTTTTCATTATCAAGCAATCAATCAATCAAAGTTTATTTATAGAGCCCAATATCACACATTTTACATTTGTCTCAGCGGACTTTACAGTTTGTACATAATATGAATACGAATACGACCCCCTCTGTCCTTGGACCGTCACATCGGACAAGGAAAAACTTCCTATGAAACCCCAGAGGAAACCCCACTGAAACCTTGGGGAGATAAACAGAGGAGGGATCCCTCTCCCAGGAAGGACAGACGGTACATTTTCCATGTTTTCGTTCATGCTTTTTAAGTTGTCTGTTGTTCAAATGGCTAACAGGGTTTCAAAATGTGGGTAATACATTGACAGATTTGTTCGCCCAATCCCCATACGATCTTTCCTAGAGTTTGGCAATCCAGACACAAAAAACCTTGTACTAGTCGTTTGTACAGGTGTACTTTGCATCTTAACTGTGGTTTGCTTCTCGACATTACTCTGGACGTATCATTTTCAGCAGCAGCAGTATGTCAGTTTGTCGACATTTTGTATTCGCTGCCCCCAAGTGGCCAAAAGTGAACTTAAAAAGTTTAAACTCTTGCCATTAGTCTGGTATCTTATAAAGTATGTCCATAAATTAAAGAATATAAGGGAGCATCTGGTACCTACAACCTTACAGCCAACAGAAGTAGCTGTTATGTGAGAAAATTCAACTTTAGGTTAGCACGGTGCTACTCAGAACTCAAGGATGTCGGTGACCATCAGATACATTATTACAACTGTACATCTATTCAGTTGTTTCCATCTTTGCAGCTTGTCCTGCTTTGATGTCGAGTGGAAAGATCATTCTACAGAGCCTACACAGAAGTGAGAAGATTTTATAAAAATCAATATAGACCAATGTCAAATGATTTCACATAACACTAGAGAACAGTATAAAAAAAACCTCTTGCACTTGTGGCATAATCTTATAAACTTCCCTGGTAGCACATTTTTTCTCTCTGCCTCATTTTTCCTCTGTTTCTTTCTCTTTGTATCTGTTCATTGGCCATCTTCACTCCATTTCCCTGGTGCCAGGCCTGAGCTTGGTGAAACTGAAAATAAAGTGAGAAAAAGAGAAAGAAGAGGGGAATATCGTATTTCCATTCCACGTTGGATCACTGGAGTGAAGTCTGAAACCACAGAGTGCGCTGGCACTGGACAAAGAGGCTGGATTCAATAAATATGTGGACTAAGCTCTCCTATTCAGACCCCACAGTATTGAATTCCTTATTTAGGTCATTTAGACTGGGCAAAATTGATACAGTATGCAGCTCAAATCTACAGTTTCGTTTTTTCTCTCTCTGTCTTTGCCTTTCTAAATAAAAAAAGAGATGAGAGGGAAAGCACTGTGTGTGGGTGTGCAGGAATCATGAGAGTGAAGGAGTAAGAAAGAAAAAGGGCTTTCGTTTTACATGTATGACTGCAAATGTGTGTGTTGGCAATAACATAAAGGACAGAGGCAAGAAATAACATATTGGGCATGATAAGCAAAAATTGAATGAAAGAGATTGAGAAATATAGCCAGTTAAGAGACAAGCGAACCACCAGGTACATTTCTTGCATGGGCCAATGTTATTCAGTAGCAGCTATCAATAGTCAGGAAAATCTGTACCATCAATTTCACATTTCAAGGAAAATGCCTTTACCGCTGTTTTGTGAATAAAATAATTGACATTTCAAAATGTATAGGTTTAAAGAGGACATATTATGTCATGCCCCTTAGCCTTAGCTTGGGGAGAGGTCTACCGGAAATGTATCTTTATATTAACGTCCTGCCCCTTAGCCCATCACGTACAGTGTGTTTGAGCGCTAGCCTAAGAAGTGCGAGTGTTACAAAGTGATGTCGCTATGTTACAAACGTAAACGAAGGAGTACAATGGAGGCGTTTCAGGCAGGGGGGGGGGGGTTGGTGGTAGAGAAACTCCCTCCCGAGGCAACTTTGGGATTTTACCCTTTGCATACCATTTACATGCACTTAAACCTATAATACACATTACAGGAAAGGGAGAATTGCAAAAAGCAAAGTACAATAGAGCCCCTTAATGTCCACCTAATGATGAGACATCATGAATCGTCCTGAGAAAACCATGCTAGGTATGTTGCATTTCTTTAATTACCCAACATTTTTTTCACGTTTAACCAAAACAAAATAATGCATTGCTATTGGAGCTATGCATGTTTTTGACTGTGGATTGGGGGAGCTCTACCGGAAACGTATCCCATTTCTTTTTAGAGTCTTCAACTTTTTCTATCCAATATTTTTTAAATACTGTGAATTATTTAAAACAAAATAACTTTTTCACTTGTGTGAAAGAAGGAAATCTTCCTGAATGTAGTGTATATGTGGACAGTGAAAATCTTTAGTGGCGCATGAAAGGTTAAAACCAGTCATTTACCAGGAACTGTGTGTGGAAGAGGCTAAAGTGTGTGCTTGTGTGTGTGGGAGACAGAGAGCGAGTAAGAGGTGGTATTTTGTGGACATTTTATTAGAGTCTCAATGAGGTCTGCACTAGACAATGCTCTCCTGCCTCCTCGTTTAGCCTGATCTTAATTGGCCATTAGATTGAAAAATAGCCTACACCTCCTATCCTCCTCCTCTCTTCTCCTCTGCAGCTTCAGAGCTGATTAGACCTTTGATTTACTAATAAACACAAAGAAACAGATTAGCGGCGGGCTGAGACAGCATCAGACATGCTTAACTGTGTCTAGAATAGGAAAACACCAGCCGAGGCCTTAAGAATCTTTCAAGCCATCTGATCTTAGTGGAAAGAGTTTTTAATTCAAAGGCATTGCTGACAAGAGACATGCGTTACTGGAATAGGAGTACACAACACTTTTATTACTTTTTTAGTCTCAAATGATCGTTAACAATATCAAAATATATGTGACCGGCTCCATCAGAATCAGTCTGATATCACAACGGTGCGGTCCGACATAATCCTGGATCCATGTAAAAAACGTGTGTTACGGCCATTTAGGGTTTTAGTTGATTTTAAACAAATAAATAAACCTTTATCGCCATCCTCAGATTATACATTTTTGAGGCTTGTAAAGACGAGGTGAGAACTCCAGCGATAACTACTCCCCCTCCCTCCCTACGTCTTCTTAAAATTGTGAGAGACATGCTTAGATAACACGGCTGGGTCCGGTACAGTTTGTTTTCTTGGTCTAATCTAAAATTAAAATAAAGTCTTAATTTATGGAATAATAAAATATTAGCGGAGCAACGTTATGGCGGTGGCATTAGAAGAGACTGTATGTGTTGTGTGTCATTCCTAGAAATACATACAGCGTTCACATATCGCATATGCATCACCAACTGTCTTCAACAACCTTTTACATCCCTGTTGAAAAACTAAAAACATCCTCATCCTCGATGCAACTAGCTTAAAATAAGTTAGCCTTCTCATACCGTAAATGGATCCAAAATGCCCCACTGTTAACATTATGAGAGGGACAGTCTGCTAATGAACCTTCTTATAGACTGACATATTTCAGAATCACAGCTAAAGGAAAGGTGTTCCTAAGGGAGGGACCAAGGGGTATTATGCCACAAAAGTGTTTGGCCTTGGACCCCCTTCAAAATAACTTCAAAATTGTGTTTTGGTAACAGTCATCATGTTATGTGACATTTTGCCAAATATTTGGAGAGCTAGAACAATGTAAATGTCACAATCTTGGTTTTTGTGTTTAGTTTCCTGTTTTATTTTGACATTTATTTTCTCCGTGCCTCACTTCCTGTGTTTTCCCTCCTGGGTCTGATTGTCTCATTGTGTTCACCTGCTGAACCTGTGTTTCACCCCCCTCCCCAGCTGTGTCTTGTCTTGTGATTGGTCTATTTAGTCTTGCTTTCTTTATTGATCTTTGTGAGTTTGTTGTCGGTTTTCCCCTTGGTTCGGTTCCTGAGCTCTTGATTACATGTTTTGGATGTCCTTTGTCTGCCCTCCCATGTTTTTTAAGGGTCCTTGTTTTTTTGTTTTGTTTTGTTGACTCATTTTCCTTTTGTTCAACCTCGCTTGCTCGTGCAGTTTTTGTGTTTATTTTGTACCAGCTTTTAATTGAATAAAGCTTGCTTTTTGTTTATATTCTTGTATCCGCCTCCCCTGTTTTTCTACTGCGTTTGTGTCCTCCTTACTCTACCCGTGAGAACACATATCACTGGAAAGCTAAGAATTTCCTGGGTGCAACAATGTAAAAACGAAATCATGCCAAGGATATGTTTGTAATTTCTAGTCAGAATATGTCTTTACACTTGAAATAAGACATACAACCTTAAAGTTGCCATAGAATGGAAATCTGTATTTCCCTTGGCATAGTTGAATAAGGAGAGTTTGGTACATTGAACTGACATACCGTAAACCTCAAACACCATTGTTTCCTCCTTCACGTGCAAATCATGAATATGCATATCACAGCGGTAAAACGGGTGAATTACAACAATCCCAGTGTGTGACGTCACACACTGTAGTCCAGCCCCGACATTTGCATACCCCAGCTGCTGGAAACACTAACGCTAACACTGACCACTCCGTAACGTTGCTCTCCAATCTCCGATCAACTGGCTGTTCTTCAAATTCCTCGGTTTCCTCATCCGATAAAGGCTCAAAGATGTAAGGTTGGATGCCAACAGCCTCCATGGTTCATCTCTCACAGTTTCGCAAACTTCACTTACTTCTGTGGGCTCTGAAGCAGGCCATCGGTTGCTCCTTGTAAACCAGCCAATCAGAGCAGAGCTCATCATCATTATTTAAATGACCCCCCAAATAAGGCAATTCAGTTTGTTCATTCTAAGACCAAATCATAGGGTTATAAATGGGCCTGTAAAACAGCATCTGGACAGTGTTATACCTTCTTTGTAGACATCAGACAACAATTTAAAATGCCAGATAGATGCATTCTGTGGCACCTTTAAGAAGTAACAATGCAGGGAGATATAGGGTCTTGTTTTTAGACAATGCATCTTAAGTATGATCAATGCTCACTCAACTTTTCTTTGTATCTCAGATTCAAACAAGTTCTTTTAAGCTGCTGTGGTATTTGTAAAAGATGGATCATCTTGTTTCAAGAAAAAATCTTACTTGAACACATTTTTATTAGAAAATCACCAACTAATAAGAGAAGACACAAAACGTTTGAGCATTTGTGGCTTATTTTGTAACAAGAAATGTCCTGACCCTTGTAAAATATTATTCAAAGTAAGTTTTCCCAGCAAACTACTAAATCCGATTTATCTTAATATTGCATCTTATTTCAGAAATATAAGCAACAACATATATAACTTTTATGCATTTTTACTTGTTTTTGGAGCAGCATTTTTTTACCAGTGTACATCTTTACTGTGTTTCGGGGTGAAAGTGACTTTGTGATAGAGCAGGTCCCACATTTTTGAACCTACCAATTTAAGTTCCATTTGCTGATGCCAAGCCCTGAGCTTACATTGACCCGGTGTTGTTGATTTGTAGCGCTTATCTTCCCTAGCTGCAGATGACTACACTTTACGCCTGCTCTATCTTCTTTTTCCATAAACCTCACCACTGGGCTCTTATGATAAATAAGACATTACCCACAATAAGAGGAACTCAATCAGTGCTTGTGTTGGCTGAGAGTGAGAAAGACAGGGATAATTACTCACTAAATAGGCAATCACTGAGGTGGCGCCCACACAATCAAGCATGCATGTGTATTTTGGGAGCTCCCACAGAAATGCCGGCCAAAAGCCTGTTTTAAAAAACTGGAAAACAGAGCAATGCGAGTGTCGGTTCCTTCGTGCTAATACCGTTTCCTGGGTCACAGGTAAGGTTTGGATTTGGTCATTAAAGAGCTCTTTCTCAAACCGAGATCACATGTCCTCTGCAAATTGAAAAAGAGACAATCCTGTGCCGAGAGTAATGAAGAACAGCGAAAGCTCTCACATCATTTATTCTATGCAGAAATTGGATTTAGGCTTTATGTATTCCCTGTTGGTTTTTCTGTTAATTTTCTTCTCTGGCAGCTGCTGTAAATTAGTCTGCTTTTGTGGTTTTCAAGTCATATCCGTGCATCATAAACTTGACTCATTACCAGATTAGCTACTAAACTAAAAACAAGAAGACAGCCCAATATCACAAATCACAAAGAGACTAACAATCTTTTTAGCATATGACACCTCTGTACTTCAATTCAGAAGGAAAAAGTGGAATAAACCATGGTAGAGCAACATAGAGTCATTTATACAGAATAGACTGACATCATACACAAATATGACAATCAGGAAGACAAAATGATAGATATACTGTACACATGTTTTACCTGTAAAACCTTAGAAAAAGTCATGTTAATTTTATTTTATTAGACATTTTAGTTCAACTTAACTTATGTTTAGGTTTTTTAACCTCCTATGTTTATTTAGGGTTTTTCATTCTATTTCTATTTCTTTTATTTCTATAATTGGACAACTGTCAGTAAGGTACATTTTTGCAAATATCTTATTATATATATATACTGTATTTTTTTCTAAAACTATTTACATATCCTGGAAATTCTTAAATAATGGCAATGGCCTCTGTTTTTCTCAACTGCATTTATTTAGGAAATATGCCACTTGTGTTGGACGCAGCATTTACTCCTAAATCTCCTGTTTTACGAGTGTATTTATTATTCCTATGTAACTATTTCCCAATGTGCTCCATTTCAATGTGCTGTTAATGCAAACTCAACACTTTCTCCATGTTTACCTGTTGCCTTGAAAACTTGGAGACGATTTACCACAGATGTTTCTCTTTAAGAGCCTGCCAGTAGATCAAATGGCAAAATGAAGTACTTTAATAAGATTTTAATGTGAAACATCTGCGGAAAGTGATCTGAACAAAACGGTGAGGAACACCTGATGGGAATTAATGAGTGAAAAGCTGAAAAGCATGTATGTTAAAACAAGAAAATGTGGTGAGAATGGAATAATTTGTATTAATACCAGGTTCTCCTTTCTTTAATTTTCTTTAACATCTGTATCCTATATTCTTGGGTTAGATGCATTTCATGAACAAATATGGTTTACTGTTCACAATTTTGGCAGGAACAGAAACACTATTGTATCAAACTTAGAAAACCAAAATAAAAATCTTGCTTTTAGTCATAATGATATTTATTCACGATACAGCATAGCCATCTTATCAATAACAAATACAGCAAATTATTTTGACTTAAATACAAATCTTTCAAAAACAGACTCGATATCAGCCTTTAGCAGATATTTAAGTGCATTGACAGCATCTGAAAGGAAAGCATATTTGCATACCGTATACATTATTACTTAGCAATTATAAATTGGCGTCTCTCTCCGGAGAAGAGAAGCCTGTCAGTCCGTGCGAGACATTAGACTTGGCAAGAACATATCATTCACTAAATGGTTATTGATTTGAGTAAAGCTGTATCAGCAACAAAATACCTTTCAGCGACAACCGATAAAGTTTTGATTTGGTCTTCAAAGCTGCTGACACATAAAAAGACCTCGGTTCAAAAGGTGTACATGCTCATTTGTTTGATTAGCAGACAACATTTATGAAATAATGATTTCAAAATATTTGTATTTATCCCAATAAATATTGCTTTGGAAATCTTTCTTCCAGTGGTTAGAATATGTACAGACTGCAGAAGGATGTGCTATTCACATATTTTCTATGCCTTTTCCGCCATTTTATGTTTATTATTATATAGATAGGAAGTCAAACTTTCTGGAATGACTCGATACACACTGGGGCGAGCACATTTGTGATGCACCACATAATATTTCTGTGTGTGTGTGTGTGTGTGTGTGTGTGTGTGTGTGTGTGTGTGTGTGTGTGTGTGTGTGTGTGTGTGTGTGTGTGTGTGTGTGTGTGTGTGTGTGTGTGTGTGTGTGTGTGTGTGTGTGTGTGTGTGTGCGTGCGTGCGTGCGTGCGTGCGTGCGTGCGTGCGTGCGTGTGTGTGTTAGAGGGTCCTATAAAGTAGCATCCTAGCTTAGCTTGTCTCAAAGGTTGTTAAACAGGTGATTAATTTCACAAGGCAACACCTTTTAAACTTTGATGACTGGGTTTATATAGAGCACCAATGTGGCAAATATAACTCGTGTGTGTGTGTGTGTGTGTGTGTGTGTGTGTGTGTGTGTGTGTGTGTGTGTGTGTGTGTGTGTGTGTGTGTGTGTGTGTGTGTGTGTGTGTGTGTGTGTGTGTGTGTGTGTGTGTGTGTGTGTGTGTGTGTGTGCTTAAGTTTACCAACAACATTGCAGCATACTGAAAGAATACATTTCCGTTGACATATAACTATATTTCAACAGTTCTCTTTATTATTATCATAGTCAAAATAATCCAATATGCATGAGGTCGTTTTTATGAAAAAGGGGACGCATGTTCCTGGATTTTCTACCCATATTCTTAGACATATCTCATTTACTAAAGCTTAGCAGTCAAAAGTTGAACAGTTACACTGTTTTAACAGTGTAAAACTAACACACAATTTAGAAAACAATTAAATATAGCTCACAATAAAAAGTCTTCACACGTCTAAAACAACCCCGGAAGAGCTCTTCTAGCGCTAGAGTGTCAATCCGTGGTATTTAAACTGGTGTGTTTTGGGGTTACAGGAAATACTGTGTATTATAGTCTGCCATAAAACACAGTTATATTAAACAGTCAGGCTCACCCTATTGTGGTTCCTGTTGCTGTAATGAAAAGCTTACTACACATTATTCCGCTTACTAGACGTCTTCCAGCTGAATAAATTGATAACTTGGCACAACATATTGATAAAACGTGATTTAATCAGTTGTAAAATGGTCAGTTCCTCTTCGTACCAATGACTGGAACTTTGGCAACAGTAATGTAACTTACAATAAAGGAATCGCTGATTATGGTTTTCTTTAGTTGTCCAAGTCTGTTTCCATTTTATTTTCCATTAACCAGTCTTTAAACACCGCCATAGCCCTTACCGTGTTGCTTCTAGTCTTCTAGGTCTAGTAGTCTAACTTCCTGTCTGTCTTCTTCTGCTGTTCCCATTAGTGTTTACTTCCTATCTGCCTTCTTTTGCTGATATATTTGCTGTCAAGATTTCTATGGCCAAATTGACCAAATTATTCCAAAATACCTTATAAAAATATTGTATGTAATATTACATATGGCATAATATTGAAAAGACCCTGGTCCAAGGCTGAACTCTTTATTTTGTCGCATATATGTGTTCCAGTGTTACTCATGCCTCATATTGTCAGACTTTTTTTTATTCACAAGACAGAATATACCTAAAAGTGACTTTGTTCGTTATTGCGTTCTTTCTGATCAGAGTAGTTAAACAGCCTTGGCTTAACTCATGTTTACAAACTGTGTGCATGTGCTTAAGCTCAGTGTGTGTGTTAGAGAAAGGTACAGCTTTTATTGAGGAGATCCTTCCTGGGAAAGAAAGGCCAGACCTTGGAATGGTTTAATCAATAGAGGAATGTTCTCTGTAATGAAGTGTGTCAGCTTCTTAACGGGACTAAAATCTTCATCAAGTCAATGAGGAGGGGAGAGTTAAAGCTGCGGCCCTTTTGAATAATCAGGCCGCCTTATTGACTGGCAGCAAGTCGAGGGGAATGCCAAACACTGGCATGGTCAATCACACACACAGACAGACACAAAGGCAAACATTTAGAACTAACACCTCAATAAACACACAAACATGGCAGTGAATAGGTGGTTGCATACTCTCTGCAAAGACCAGGCAATAAATAAAGAGATACAAGACCTGAATAATGTAGTGGCTCGGTAAGAATTCAGAAACATCATAGCTAAACATTGTTCCTGTCATAGCAAATGCAGCCATACTGTTTTTGGAAAATGTTAACACTTCATATAACGCCCTTGTTTATAATGCTTTATAAATATAGTTGATAAGTAATAATCTTCTTTTAGCATTGTATAATAGAGTTGTGCAGTGATGATATATGTTTGTAAGCAAACCCAAAGTTAGAATTGAAGGTCTACTACCACGAAGAACAATGGGATTTTTAAATACTTCAAAATATAGGATCCTAATAAAAAGACACATTTATGGTTATAACACGTTTTGTCCATTTTGATAGTTCTCATTATATTCACACCACCTTTATAATTGTTTAAGCATGAATGAAATTGCTTAAAGTAAAGGTATAAACGTATAGTGGTGGCATGACTTTGTGTCCACACCGCTAAGCTAATGGCGGCTAATGTTTTACCCTGTTCTCAATATGCGTTCTTGTCTGTACTCGTGTGCTCGTGTTCTTGTGAAACGTCATCTCTTGCTGCCCAAGTACTGTCCCAAACCCAAGTTCGCTTTCACCAAGAACGGATAAAGTTCCCGGATGTATTCCCGGAAATGTTCTCGACACGCCCATTTCACCAAGGATGCAATCGGATGCTAACTTGTGTTAACTCGGCAGCGAATATATTCCAACATTCATTTCGGCATTCAAGCGAGGAGCGAAAAATTACTCGACTCCATTGAAAAACGGTACGTTTTTACTATTTTTGCATGCTATTTCATCAGTACAAATTCACTTCTCAAACCGCCAACAGCGCTCTGTGTGCTCGTCAACTTGCAAGTTCATTCTTCCAAGAACAACTCGCAAGAACGTTCTCCCCAAGTACACAAGTCCGTTCTTTGCATTCTTGGTATTGAGACTGTTTGTTAAAAGTGAGCGTCCATGCGAGAAAGTGAGTTGTTTAGTATGATGTTATTCCCTGTTATAATGAATGGAATATGTTGGTGACGTGTACTATTCGTTATAATGTAGTTACATACTTGCCTATATTACTTGTGGGTATATGGTTACGTATGTAAGTATGTAATATTCTACATTCGCCGTGATGTCATGAGTTTAGTCTGCTACGCTAATATGTTAACGTAGTTTTGTGCGTGCGGGTTACATCGGAGTTTGTACGTCTGTTACCATACGTCTGTTGCCCATTGGAACTTGAATATACTTCAATACAAGTGGTTAAATCATCCTGTCGTCGTCTCCTTGCCTTCTCCAATGTACACCTCATACCCTGAACATCCTGGCCGTGAAGCAGTGTTCTGGCCAACACTCCAGAGTGTGTGCGATGACAAAACTTGAATAGCCCCTTTACTGTCCTACACATCCACTAACCCTCAACCACAGTACTGGAAAAGGGGGTGGAACATTTTGCTGGCTAGCTACTGTAGCTTTCACCAGTTTGTTATTTTCATATTTACGTGCAACTGCTAACCCCTCCAAATGCAGATAATGGTTAGCGAGCAGATGGTAGTTGGTAAACATAAATCAACTCTTGCTAGTGCTCTTCATAAACACAGCCTTCTTTCTCAGGAACAAACCTCCGACATGGCTACCAGGGAGGGTGTTGTTTAATCCAGTACCGTATATTCACATAAATAAACATACACTGAAGATTGTGAACGATACCGCCGACTGATCTGCATCTGAAAACAGTGTCATACATAAGCTCTCACTTTCTCCGCATGCATTGCTCACACACAAGTACACATACTCTTTCTTACCCACACATCGAGGAAAGCTGGTCATCACTGCCTCTGTCTTCACTCATCTTTCAGCACCCCCCCTCTCCTCTCTCTGTCTTTCATTGATCCCTCTCTCATTGGACTCATCACTCTGCATTCTCTGCAGACAAAGAGCAACCGCAGGATGACAATCACATTAGAGCACACAATCTATTTATGGTTTTGCCTCATATTTCAACTCCATTTTCTCTCCCTCCCTCCCTCACACACACACACACACACACACACACACACACACACACACACACACACACACACACACAGACACACACACACACACACACACACACACACACACACACACACACACACACACACACACACACACACACACACACACACACACACACACACACCTTCCTTCTCTCTCTTTTCTCTGTGATAATATAAACGCAGGGATTTTAGTGGTAATGAGTTTTTAATGAAAAATGAATTATTTACAGTGGCTGGAGGACAGAAGATAAAAATGAGAGAAGTGCAGGTGATATCAATGCTGGGAAAAATAATGCTATCACAAAGCAGCAAACTTTATTATAGTTTATTTAGATGCACGGATGACTGCATAAATTACATGTGAATACATTTCATTTAAATACCCATTTTTAATTGATATTTAACAGATATTTGGGTTCAAATAATCCTAAATCAAGTTAACTGCTGAGGTGTACTTATAAAGACATGAGTGGATTATTGATTGGTGGTTGCAGAATTTAATATACAGCCTTTCTCAGGATGCATCACAGATGTTATAGTAATTTGAGGTGCCAGGTGGTTCAGTACCAAAAGACGAATATGAACATTATGCTAATCACTGTAAAATGATGAAAAAAAAATTGGAGTTGGTTGCATGGCAAGAACACACAGAGTGAAGTATCTAGATGAGCTTTTGGTAGTCCGCTGTACAGATAATTACAGTTTTACCATGGATGACGCACATCAACAACATCCAATGGCGCATCGTATTAACGTCGCCCAGTTTCAGTGCAGTAGGCTGACCACAAACAGGACGTTTTAAACGAAAATACCTTTATTCTTAGGTATAATGAACGCAAGACAAGGCAAGACTAACAGAACAGAACTTCACCCAAAAGTATTAGACAATGATTAAGGGAAAAACAGGACCTACATAAAAGATGAACTAATGAAGGGATACTATGCGGGTGTGCAGGACTGATGGAGAACAGCTGGATGTAATTAGCCCAGGAAAGACGGGAAAACAAATAAAGACAGGAAGTAAAAACAGAGCTGACACAGATTCCAACTAAAATAGACGTTCTGTTGTGGCACTTTTTGCAGGATATTAAGTTGATAAACCATATCCAATGATTATATTACTGATACTGTATTGTTCATTCAAAGCAAATCTATATTTGAGAGAGGCCAAACCAAACTTCAATGCTGTTAACTGAGAGAACATCACATTGTACTTTGTGTCACAGTCCTGCATTGTTATCTTCTAGAACTTTTCCATTTAATACACATATCCACTCAAAGATTGTTAGGGGAAGAATGTTAAAAATGGAAAGAAACATAATTGCAGATACAACCTCTGGCATTATGTAAAGTACCAACAATGTGATTGATTCAGATAGAAAGGTCTTTCCTTTTAATGTTAACACAGAACCTGCATAGTCAAATGTGCTGCTGGACCTCGTCCTTGCTCATTTCCAATTTACTATAGACACTAGCAGTGAGAGAAATAAAGCTACAATTACACAAGCCCATCCAGCCCTTTCAGCGTTTACACACATTTAGATAGAGGTAAAAGAAGTGAAAGAGAACAAAAACACATAACAAATATGTTGTGAGTGGTACAAAAAGATTGGGTGGCCAATTATTTCTTATATAGCAAAAGCCTATTGCCTATTTTGAGTTTTCTCTATTCTGTTGTGCAGCATCAGACTTCAATACTACCTTAGTAGGTAGTTTGTATTTGTAGTAGCATGGTTAATGAAAGATGACAATGTCCCATCCAGTGCAACTTGGTTCCTAGTGTCAGTTTTGTTAAGGACGATTAATGGTCTGAGTTAGTGTGTCAGTGTTAAGCACGCCTCCCTGAGTCTTGGGAATTTACCTGTAACACAGTTTTTCAGCTCACTCAAGTGTGCCCATACCATGTCCATGCAGTGGAACTCCTCTCCCTTAGACACTTTTCCTATATGTCCATTTCCTGCAGCATCTGGTGATCCAGTAAGTTGTCTGCAATCCAGTCCTTGTCTCTGGGGTATTTTTCTTTGTATTTGAGTAAATCATACCATGTTAAATGGCATTCAACTAGGTTGTGACAATGTTAAACCTGGATCAGCTTTCTTTCCAGCATGACAAGAGAAATATTTCTGCATTGGTTTCATTACAATAATTGTTGCTTTGCTGTTTAATGCAGGGTGTATGCCTTAGACACCAAGTTGTGTTGTCTTGTGGTTTACCTTGGAAAATAACTTTTCTTATAAATATTGTCTTGTAGAAAGAGAAAGCGTTGTCCAGAATATACAACGTCAAGGGCGGAATGTGTTCATTTAATTGTACTTTCTGGAGCAGGCTAACATCATGTTTTAAGAGTATATCAGTCCATAGCTAGTGTATAAGTTCAAACATTGGAAGAAGCAGCTCATGTCCTGTGTAACAGGACAAGCTGTATATTTCAACATTGCATTATTACAATGTGAAACCAAAACTAACCGGATCAATCATAACCAAAAATGTGACCCACGGTTCAAGCTACCCGGTTTGAAAAGGACCTTACATGGTCGAGATTGCATTTAGTTGCTAGTGCTTTGAGACGAAATTCCACTTAACTATCAGTGTGTGTGTGTGTGTGTGTGGATGTGTGTGTGTGTGTGTGTGTGTGTGTGTGTGCACGTGGATGTGTGTGTGTGTGTGTGTGCGCGTGGATGTATGTATGTAATGGGGAGGACCATCAATTCACTGCAGAAATGCCATGCGATGATGGTAATGGTAGGAGCAGAGAGTAATGAAGGAATTGATCTCCACTCGGCAGTAAGAGCTTGACATTTCAACCAAAGCCTAGCGCACCTAACCTTCCCCTACACACCCCCACGCCTCTTCCCCCCCGCTTAAATACCTCTCTCCCCCTCCACCTTCTTTCTTCCTTTGACTCGTTAACACTTAAGTTCGCTCCACTTTTCCTCCACGCAGTCAACTCTTTGCCTCACTGTCGTCTCGAACTTTAATCGCTTTCTCTCTCCGTCTGCCTTTATTGTGATAATTTGGTTCTCTCTTGCTCTTTCAGCCTGTCACACTTTCAGGCACTTTTTTCTCCCTCTCTCTCCCCTCTTTCTCCATTTCTCATTCAGTCTCACACAGATGTACACAGACGCACTTGCACACTCACACACCAAGCCACTGGTCCCATGGGTCAGCCCATATTAGCTTACTTGTTAATACTTGGACAGCTCGGGATCAATACTTAATCAACAAGTAATGGGATTCCTCAGTCATCCCATATCTTTCAATAAAGACTTGAATCTGTCTCACCGCACCTCCCTCCCGACTGGGCATCACTATGGACAAGGGAGGGTGAGGGAGTCCGTTCTGTCTCGTTACCAGGCAGGTGGAGGAAGAGCTTGAGGCAATGGCAATGATTTCTCAGATTCTTTGAATTTAATAAATCATTGCTTTGGGCCAATGCAATTATTGGCTTCAAGAAGATGTTGCTAGTTAGTGACATGATGAACATTTTCCGTAAATGAGAGTGTGGCAGTGCCAAAGAAGGTCTTAAGCTGCATTCACATGACAAGCAGTAGAACATTTCCAAGCTGACATTGCCGTTGTGTTTCTATGGAGAGATAGTTGCGAGTTCAAATGATTTCAATTTTGACCTCATTACCGCTGACCTTTGGACACGCAACCAACAGATGACAGCTTACTGTAGCAGGGAAGGTAACCATAGAAACAAAACTTCACAGCAAGGCACTGCTGCCAAAAGTAAAGAGAAAATTGCGTATCATGTGAATGCAGACAACTTCAAACTGTGTTCTAAAGGAATTTAGCAACTGGCTGCTGGCAGCATGTCTATTTTTTTGTATGAAATCATCCCAAATAATTTAGCATTGTTACGTGAACTCACATTGTCTTCAACTTAACAATACACCTTAGGTCATGTTTAATTATTCATATTTTAAAATGCCTAGATGATGTGCCTACCTATACGAAGTCTATATTTTATTTTATGTAAAGAAAACTTGTACCTAGACAGGCATCACTAGCATTTGAACACGTCAACGAGAAAAACTGACCCCATCTTGTGCAAAAAGTATCAAAACTCAAAAGGATCCAAAGTTTCAAAGGCAGCATTCTATCCACAGTGGGGCACCTTTAATCTTCACTGAAATCCAGACAAATTAAGACGTATTTCACCAGATTAAAATATTTGAAGATCACACTCCTGGTATTGCACAGCGCTTTTTCTGCCGAAGGAATACAGTTGTGCCTTGAGATTTTGGCGTGCCTTAAAAAAGTTTTGATCATACCCTCTGACCTTTAACCTTTCAGAATCTCTCTGCTTATAAAGTTTCAGATTAATCCAAGAGTTATTTCCTATGTTGCCTTCATTGTAAAATGCTCTGCATAAGCGCGTCAGCTAAATTCCTGGGGGAAAAAAAAAGAAAATGTAAATGCACCTTACAAAAAGCTGTGTCGCTGTATTAAGTCGAACAGCCTCCGACATGGGTGCAGTGTGATAAATCCCAGCAGAGACGCATGCTAAACAGCTTCAACCTGGCTGCAGTCAGCCAACTCCCTGTAAACAGGCTTTGTGTCACCATTGTCATATCTCCGCGCCATTAATATACATGAGAGGCTGAGGCCTTTAAGACGCTTCAGAGAGAGAGAGAGAGAGAGGAACTGGCAGCCTCTCTCCTCTTTGTTATTATCTCTCATTCTGTACCTCCCTCCTTTTCCTCGTTCTCTCGTTCCCCAGATTCATTTGGCATCTTCACTCTTTTTATTATCAGGCTCTTTTTTTGCGCGGCTTGTTCTCCTCCACCGTTCATTCGTTTTCTTCTTTTCTTCTTTACAATTTATGCTTTACTAAGGAGACAAATCACATCTCTTTTTTTACAATCCCTGCACTCCCCCAATAGTGGAATAGAGTGTTTCACTGATGATGTTTTATTGTAGGCCATTCAGGAAGTTAGCATTGCAAGGGCTCCTTCAATGTTAAGCAATGGCATTGTTCCATGTTAAGATCTTCAACCACATACCTTATTTCAGGAATCCAACCAAAAACGCTATTGACTTTGAGACAAGGGATGAATAAGATGTGCAAGGCTTTGGAAACAGACATAAGAATAAATACAGAGCATTGCCGGCCTTGTACTGTAAAAGTGGATGCCAAATGATTACACAATACAAACTATTTGATTGACCCTTTTATCCAAGGCGACTTACATACACTTCACTAGAGTAGACAAGAAAATGGGAGCAATTTGGGGTTAAGTAACATATTGTCAGGAGGTGGGATCGAACTGCTGACCCTCTCTTTTTCAGGGCACTAAACCTCTGAGCTACAACCCCTGGCTATTTAGCTAGCTTTTTTCAGTTCATTATTTCGACCGAAGACCTTTTTGAGGCAACATAAACAAAAACTTGACCTTCAGGCAGTGGAACCCGGGTTTAAGACTAATGTTCTCCCAACTCTAATAACCTCCCGCTACTTTCAGGGGGTGAATCTCAGTGTTTGGACTTCAACACACTTCTGGAATTGCATATTTATTGCAAACTTACCTGTAGAGTTCATAGATCACAACCCACAAGTTGACACATTGGTCTCCATTGCACAACACATCAAAGCCTGACAGCTGATCCAAATGCAGTCCAACAGTTTTTTTTTTAAATGAACAAGTAAATTGAAGTATGCATTTTGACATAGAAGTTCTCTGAATACTCGTTTTTCTTTTTTTCCATAACGCTAATGATTAGGGCCGGCTCATGATAAGTTGAGCCAGCCTATAGTTCATTGGATATTTATCTTATTTTGTCAATTGAACTTCCTGTGTTGTAATTGTTTTATGCTTATTTAATATTTTACACTGTCATTCAAGTTTGTTGATCTGTATTAACTATAAACCTCCCTGAGACAGATGTGTTTTTAAATATTCGGATACATAAATACAATTTGATTTGAATACAACGTTTAGCACACCACTTGAAATGTGCTGTACAGAGGGTATTTATTTATAATGTTTTTCTAAATCTTTGAATGTAATTGTATTTATAGAGTAAGGCTTGATGTCACAAAGTGAGTTGTCAGAAATAGAGGCTACAGGGTCAAGAATTCAGCATCGGTCATATCCATGTCATCTGGAGTCCCAGAGCACATGATATCCCCTCAGCAGCCTCACAGGCTTCACTCAGGTCACAGTATACATGACCCGAGTCCAATCTGCAAGTCTGCAGGCTGGATGTTTGGAGTCATTCTTTGTGTGCTGCCTCGAAGGCATTTCTTAATTTCGTCTTTAGAAAAGTTGTTAGTACTTCCTTGTAGTTGATGAAGAGGGTTAATGACACTGGGTTTATGACTTCCTGTTTTATGACTTCCGGTTAAGTTACTTCCTGTCAGCAGCAAGGTAAATGGTCTGAAAAGGCTTAAACCCCTATGTTTCTCTCCAACATACTCCCCCCTACCCCTGCCTGAAACACCTTTATTGGACTCCTTTGTTTACTTCCGTGACATAGTGACATCACTATGTAACAAGAAGGAGAAGGAACCCTTAATCATGCCACAGAGGGAAAATTTACATTCTGCATTTGACTCATCCTAGTGTTAGTAGCAGTGGGCTGCCATATAGTATGTTTCACGCTTTGGGAGCAGAGTAAGGATGATGCCTTGCTCAGGGACAACTCGGTAGCACTTTTGGGGACTTTGAACCGGTGACCTTCCCAAGTCAAGTGCCTACGGACCTCGCCACCCCCGTCTGTAACACTCGTTTCTATTGGCTAGCTATCAAACACATTGTATGAAATTGGTTAAGGGGCGAGACTTCTCTAAGCGGTTGAACAATCACAACAGAACCAGCCAGCTAACCAATCAGAGCAGAATGGCCTCTGGTTTCAGACAGAGGGTGAAAAGAGGTCCTCACTGTTTGTCTGCATCTTCCACTTTCTGACCTTTTTTTATTTTCTTCTTTTTTTGTATACCTTTCTATTTCCACATCTTATTCATCTTTATCTTTTTTTATTCTATCTTTAGTTCTCCTCTTTATGCTGATTTCAACATAAGCCCTGGATAAACGGCGAGGTCCGAGCTAAACTTAAAACACGGGCCATCGCGTTCAGCGGCGATGATTTGGATGAGTACAGGAATTCCAGGTATGCACTCCGGAGAGCTATTAGCAGTGCGAAAAGACAATACAGGGACAAGGTGGAGTCGAACTACAAGGGCTCCAACGCCAGAAACATGTGGTCTGGACTAAAAACAATAACAGACTACAAAAGGACAACGAGTGGTGCTGAGGAAGTGTCTGCATCTCTCCCAGATGAACTGAACACATTTTATGCACGCTTTGAGAAGCCCCCGGCTGTGGAGGCACAGAAGGCCCAGGATCCCTGCTCACTGGTTTTAACCAGTGCAGATGTGTGTAGATCTCTGAAAAGGATCAACACACACAGGGCTCCAGGACCTGATGGCATCCCTGGCCATGCTCTCAAGGTGTGTGCAGTTCAGCTGGCAGATGTGTTCACAGACATTTTCAATAGGTCACTGCTCCAGTCTGTAGTCCCCACATGTTTTAAAGAGTCCATCATTGTCCCTGTCCCCAAAAAGACAAAACCCATCTGCCTCAATGACTACCGCCCAGTTGCACTCACCTCCATCATCATGAAGTGCTTTGAGCAGTTAGTCAAAACTTTTATCACCTCCTCCCTCCCTGATTCACTGGACCCCCTGCAGTTTGCCTACAGAGCAAACAGGTCCACGGATGATGCCATCTCCCTCACCCTCCACACTGCCCTCTCCCACCTGGACCGGAGGAACACTTATGTGAGAATGCTGTTCATTGACTACAGTTCAGCATTCAACACCATTGTGCCCTCCAAGCTCATCATTAAGCTCAGGGACCTTGGGCTCAACAGCGCCCTCTGTGACTGGATCATGAGCTTCCTAACGGGCAGATCCCAGGCAGTGTGGATGGGGAACATCACATCCTCCACCTTGACCCTCAACACCGGAGCCCCTCAGGGTTGTGTGCTCAGCCCTCTCCTCTACTCCCTGTTCACGCACGACTGCGTGGCCACACACAGCTCCAACACCATCATCAAGTTTGCTGACGACACGACCGCCATCGGCCTGATCACAGACGGCGACGAGACGGCGTACAGAGAGGAGGTCAGAGCCCTGACATCTTGGTGCCAGGACAACAACCTCCATCTCAACGTCAGCAAAACAAAGGAGCTGATTGTGGACTACAGGAAGAGGCAGAGAGAGGCACACACACCCATCACCATCGACGGGACCCCTGTGGAGAGAGTCAGCAGCTTCAGGTTCCTCGGGGTAAACATCAGTGAGGACCTGACATGGACACATCACACCAGGGTCATATCCAAGACAGCTCAACAGCGGCTCTTCTTCCTCCGCAGTCTGCGGAAGTTCAACATGGACTCCAGGATACTCTGCAACTTCTATAGGTGCACCATTGAGAGTATCCTGACTGGCTGCATCACCGCCTGGTATGGCAGTTGCACCGCCCTCAACCGTAAGACTCTACAGAGGGTGGTGAAAACTGCTCAGCACATCACCAGGACGGAGCTGCCATCCATGGAGGACCTCTACACCCAGCGGTGTAGGAAGAAGGCCGGTAGGCTATTAAAGGACCCCCATCACCCCAGCAACAATCTGTTCTGTCTGCTGCCGTCTGGCAGACGGTACCGCAGCATCCGGACCAAGACCACCAGACTCAGAGACAGTTTTATACCACAGGCTATAAGATTACTGAACTCCTGAGCTCTGTGAATGTCTACTCACATCCTTTTATAGTACACACATACATTCATATATATATATTATACATATCTGCCATACATATCTGTTTATAGTACACATATCTATATATTGTACATATCTGCCATATACATCTGTTATACATAATCTATGCATCTGTCCATACCTCCTCATTCAACAGTGTAAAGTGTTTAAACACTCTCAATGTATTCCACATATGTATATATTTCACATCCTCAAATCTTTATTGTTGTTATTGTAAATATTCTTCTCTCTTTTTGCACTATTTTATTTATCTTATTTGCACCATGTATGTTGAGTTGTTGGAGGAGCATGGGACATAAGATTTTCATTGCCAACATATACGTTGTATATGCTGTGCATATGACCAATAAAACCTTGAAACCTTGAAACCTTGAAACATAACTCAATCCTTTTTTTTTCTTCTGTCTGTTCCTTTTCCCTCCTTTTCTTTTTCATGCGCTCTCATACTGTTTCAACACAAACCCTCACCCTGAAATCTCCTGAATCCTGGAACCTGTGTGCATATTTATCTGCTCGTCCAATATTTTTGAATGTGCGAGCGGAGAACACAGACAGAGAATACATTTTCAGTGTGGACACCCATTGAGGCCGGTCCGTGTTGCCGATGCATACATGCATGAATATATGTGTGGCTGCATTTGTTTACAATGACTCCTACCAGCACACTACACTATGTTACATAACTCTGAATAATGCGGGGAAGAGATACTCTCTATCACTTCATCTACGGTCCCCCCCCTCCCCTCACCCTGTCAGAGAGAGTGATTTATACAGGGAGTGTTTCCCTCTCCTTATCTCTCCTCCCTCCCTCTTTTTTCTCCCCTGCTTTATTTGTATCAGTCGCCTGTTGACACTGTGGTCGCCTTCACTTCCTTAAGTGTGTGTGTGTGTGTGTGTGTGTGTGTGTGTGTGTGTGTGTGTGTGTGTGTGTGTGTGTGTGTGTGTGTGTGTGTGTGTGTGTGTGTGTGTGTGTGTGTGTGTGTGTGTGCGTGCGTGCGTGTGTGTGTGTGTGTTTGGGCATAAAGCCAGCCAGTTGTTCCCTCACTGATGCCTCTGTTTAAAACCACTCTGTGTGTCAGTGTGTATGTATGCAACCTTTGTGACCTCACCTGTCACCACTCTGTTTTGGTCCCTCCCTTTTACTGATTTGCACACACACACACACACACACACACACACACACACACACACCCATTGACATCATATATTGTTAGCCTTATTATTGTAGCATTATTAATATGTTTCTATTCATATTATATATTAATATAACATTTCTGAACTCCTGTGTCCTTTAATATGAATATAGAGGATTTGACTATTGGAATGTTCTTCCTTGATTGTATTTTATTATTATTTTTTTAAATTTGTATTATTAATGTTATTGTTGTATTCTAGTGTAATTGTTTTTTAAATATTGTTTGTATTATAGTGTTAATAATAATCAGATATCTTTATAATCTAGCTTCATGTAAATAGTTGTTAAGCTCATTTAAGTACATTTTTAAAAAAGGACTAAAATCAAAGTGAGTTAATATGTTCTCCCCAAAATAGTTTTTCATTTTGTCCAGTGATCTTTTTCTCAACCTTTTCATTTCCTTACTGAGTGTTATAAATCTTGTAAGAATAATCTTCAACAATTTTACTTTTTTTGTGAATCAATAAAAGTGCTTTTAGCCAGCATGAGATTACCTTCCTCCTGATTTATACAACTCCTTATGGATAGGTGGCTGATAAAATGATACAATGAAGGAACACAAATACCTCGTCCATTCGGAGATATTGTGGCAGACTCACACACATACACACACACACACACACACACACACACACACACACACACACAGTACTTAGTGCGATGTACAGCAGGGGGGTATTTTTGCTTGTTGTCTTATCGGCCAAGGTGCAGATGAACCAAGTGGGTTCTTTACAACGGATGTGCAGACTTTCTGCTGTCTTCTTATCAATGGGATGGTCTTTCCACTATTTTGGAGCCAGGATAACAAACCGGCGTGTTTTTGTTGAGGTGTACCCTGGGTCATATTTGCAATGAGAGTAGCAAGCCGATTGGCCGATGCTGAGCAAACTGTGTGTGCTGGAGTATATGGTTTAACCATGTGGATGTTGGAAGAACCAGATCAATTCACAACACTGTAGGCCATCCCAGGGTCTTCAAAAGTTTCAAAGACACAATGAAAAAAATAGTATATGTACTCAATCTTCATCTTTAACAGCAGAGACCCCGCGATTGGCCTGGACTTGATCTTTTCTTTCCATTTAGCTGTGTTTTTTGGCATCAGCCTACACTGAAGAACTGATAGTTGTCTTTAATTAAATGTATTATGTTAACAAATGTCACATAACTGTGTTTGTTTAGTTGCCTTTAGTTAAACTAATAGTTATGTGAAAGGTGTTGAAATGTCATATTCAATTAAAACTATCTTTCAGTTGTTTCAGTGTATATGAACATGCAGACAGCAGACCGTAAGCATGCATCCAAGAGAAGGCAACACACACTGTGAACAAGGCACACATAAATAGAACAAGATCCAAAACTATAGTAAATCTGGGCTTTGCTTTCACCCCTAAGACGGCCTTTTCGTTGTTCCTCTTCTTTTTTCCTTTGACTGTAAATCCCTCACAGTATTCCGTCCCCTATCTTATAGAGACCTCTTCAGTCAATCTTGGAATTCTCTCAGATTTCCTTACCGTCTCCCCTGGTCCTTTAGTATTGCGTGATCAACATGGCGTTTGCCTCCGTCTCATCACGTTTTTGAGCCTTCCCTATTGTGACAGTTAGTAATATGGACCCATAATTGTACAAGTAGCTATATATAATTTGTAGAGCTACTTGATCGCTCATCTTCGCTTCACCTACATCCCTCACTACTCACTACCCCCCCTGCTCACGTCTAATGTTGCTTTAAAGACATATGCTGAGGTGGCACGCAGCTTTCTGTATGCATGATTGATGTGTAAGTGTTTGCATGCGTGAGAAGTGTTGACATGCAGACTGACTGCATACTTTGACAGCTGTAGTTGGAAATGAAAATCGTTATATTTAACTATGACAATATTCCATGACATTTGTTAAGGCGATAAATCAGTAGCCTCAAACCCTAAAATTAGTAGGATTTAAGGATTTGAAAGGATAAAAGCAAAAACGAATAAATAATAGCCCTACATATTCTGTTTTACAATAACAATCCTGTACATTTACTAAGAACAGTTTTAAAAGTACTAAATAATAAAAAAAGAAATGAAACTAGATTCCCCCTCGAGGATTTATAAACGGTCATCTTTTCTCTTACAATTATTATTCATACAAAGTAATATGGATATAAACCGTATTTCAGGACAAACACACTTGCATCTCTATTTTGTATACTCTATAGCAACATTGTTGTTTTCCCTTGGGCTTCAATTCATTTCCAGCATATAAAAATGAACACACATATTACTTTATCACCGGAAACAGCTGAGGAGTTGCATATCATTTATTGCTGTTTTCTCTGCTTTCTTTCTCTGCTGGCATCTGTAGTTTTCCTGGAGTGCTTCATGACAATAAGTGTGTGTTGGGGTGTTTGTGTGTGTGTGTGTGTGTGTGCCACAATCACTCCCTATGGATGTGCAGAGGCATTTGTGTTCCTTCATTGTATCACTTTATTAGCCACCTATCCATAAAGGGTGTATAAATCAGAGGGAATGTAAGCTCATGCTGACTAAAAGCACTTTTATTGATTCACAAAAAAAGGAAAGAATGTCGGGACATTATTCTGAGAAATATGAATTCTTTCTTTCCTTACTTTTAAATGTTGTAAATCTTCACTCAGGTTTAAAAGAAATCACTGAATGGAAGTAATTTTAATATATATATATGACATAAATAAACAAAGAACATGTGAAAATGCATCAAAACCAAAAAAAGAAACAAATTTAATGAAGAAAACAGGAAAGATCCATGTGTTTGTTTTGCATAAACGTTTGTATTATTTGCTACATACAATAACTGGTGTAAAGTAACTAAGTACATTAACTCTTAAGTACTGTGCTTAAGTACAATGTTGAGGTACTTGTACTTTACTTAAGTATTTCCATGTATTTCTACTTTGTACTTCTACTCCATTATATTTCAGAGGTAAATGGTGTACTTTTGCTCCACTACATCTATTTAATACCTTGATTTACTTTACAGATTTTGATTAATGATGTGAAATATAATCAGCCCTTAAATCAGAATTTAGTTCCACCTGGAGTCAATTCAGCAGCTACCCTGCAGTATAGGCCCTACAAAGGCATTACAAATATTTTGATGCTAATACTTTTGTACTTTTACTTGAGTAACATTTTGGACGTAGGACTTTTACCGTAACAGAGTATTCCTACATTCTGGTACTTCTACGTTTACTCAAGTACAAGATCTGAGTACGTATCCCACCTCTAGACGTAATCAGATTACTGTTACATTTCTAAAACAGTTGAGATTACTAGCAAGATAAACATGTTAAAAAACCTAAAAAGATCATCTAGTGTTTGTAGTAAAGGATCAGATGTTCTCTCTCCTCTGTCAGCTGTTCTGTTCTGTAGTAATACTTTAAGAGTGAATCTATACGTCTACTGCCTGAATCTGCTTTGTGGTTTTCTGTTTCTTTGGTTCATTTGTTCAGTTTTTACTTCAGCAGGTGAACCTATATGTTCATCAAATAGTGTGTGTGAGATTAACTGTGTGTATTAAACTAAACGGAGCATTTTCTGTCAGCTCAGATTTGATTTCTGCTTTTTTAAACTCTAGTATGTGCTCATGGGTTTCATTGTTGGTGTACAGGCTGCTGCCTGAATATGCTGAATGAACGGCTTGTTTTCCTATCAATCAAATCTCTGACTAAAGAACACATTTTATACTGAATGACATTGTTATGTTTTTCTTACATAATACACTTGCTTTCTCTTTCAAAGTAACCCTCCCAACCCTGGTTATGAGTTTCCGATCTCCTGCCCTAACCCCTTCACTCCTCTCAGTCTGTCTTCATATCATTGTCCTGTATCAGTGCAGTCTGTGTGTGTCTACCATCTGTTATAATCAGCCATGAATATTGCAGGGGCCCCGACACTTTAAACGGCTTATATACCCTATGGATGTTGACATGCATGGGAGAAGTCATGTGTGCCAGAGATGCACTCTGTGTGCGTTTTCAGTTGGCCCATTGATTTATAATTAACGCCGGGGTTAGTGCACCAGCACATACACAGCTGGCCTGCTCTCTGGGGTCACAGCAGTGTGTGTGTGTGTTTGTGCACAAAGTTATTTTAGTGTCCAAGAAGGAAGTTGAAATGTAGTGTGAATTATCTTCTCTAGGTGTGAGTGTGCATATGAGTGTATATATAATTTGCCCGCGCTAAGAAATTGAGCATATGTTCCATTTGAAATAGGGTTATCTCTGAGTGTGTCCATATTTTAAGTGAGTGTACATGAAGAAAAAGTAACCATGGTAACCCGTTCAAAGATTCCTGCAGACACTTCAGTCCCATCAAATGTATTGATTATGATGCCCATGAGGATTACATGGACACACACACACACACACACACACACACACATCTTTCAGTCATCTGCTAACACCACTAGGCTGTACTCTTGTAACCAGTTGCCTCCAAGAAAAAAGGTCTTTGAAGCATGGATCCAATTTTATGATTTTGATCAAATTCATTTTGTACGATATGATAATACTTTATTGTCAAGTCAAGTCTGAAATGTGTTCATGCATCACAGCAGCTCTATACAACCTCAACAAGAACAAACATTAAAAATGACATATTATTCACATTTTCAGGTTCATATTTGTATTTAGTTTCTCTACTGTGACATGTCTCCATGCTTTAATGCTCAAAAAGCTCTTTATTTTTCTCATGCTGCCTGTGCTTCAGCACCTATTTTCACCGTCTGTCTGAAACCAGATCCCAGTCTGCTCTGACTGGTTAGCTGGCCGGCTCTGTTCTGATTGGTCCACCACTTAGAGATGTCCCGCAGATATCCCACCCCTTAGCCTATCACGTACAATGTTTTGGAGCGCTAGCTATTAGAGGCGGGAGTCTTATGTTGTGATGTCATTATGTTAGAGAAGAAAAACAAAGGAGTACACTGGAGGCGTTTCAGGCTGGCGGTGGGGGGTATGTAGGAGAGAAACTCCCTCTTGGGGGAACTTTAAGGGAACATACATCTCATTAGACACAATATTTATAAGACCTTTAACATAAATTTGACCTGGGACTTCTTTCTGTATTTAATTTGAGGATCAACAAAAGTGTTTCAGTCTTACTTTGGGACCCTATTCTATATCTCTGATTTGATGTTAGCATTTCATACACTGATCAGGTCATGGTTGGGTTCAGAGGTAATCTTGTATGTCAGCCTAAATATGTTTTTTTGGTATGACTCATAAAGTTACCCTTACGGTTGATCTACAATCTTTGATCAGATTTTCATTTGGTGGAGCAGTTTTGACCTAAAAGCAGCGGACAAACATTACGGTAGAACTATCACAAACTTGAATGTGTCTACTCCCCCAAAAGACGGTGGAGAAATGACATTCTTGTTTTGTCTTTTATAGAAATATTCAATGTGGTCGTTCTAGGATAGAAGATCTTTACACTCAAATATGTATATGACAGTACCTGCTTGATTTTCTTTCAGTATGGATGACAATAGGGACTTCCATCGTACAATTTTCCAAGGCCTTGTTTGCCAAACAGTTTCAAATTGATAATCTGCAGGGTTACATTTATCAAACTAAACTTTACAGTCTTTCCATCAACTTTTAGGAATGTGCTGTATTAATGCCAAAGAAGAAAGCAGCGACTCTATTCTAAGGCTTATGTTGAACACCTTTTATTGTTGTAATATTGCAATTCAATACAATTGCACTTCTATAAGGTTATTTAAAAACTGTACATGGAAATTACATTTCTATTATGCCTGGAAACATCTTCTCAAGATCTTTTGCAGAACTTCGACACCAGAGCATGTATCATAAGTGCCTACTCTGATTAGGATTATGCAACAAAAGAATGTAGGTAAAGATTGCTGTTGTGTTTAAACATTTAATACATGTTTTTTGACTGAGAACATTTTACCTTATCGACTTTTAACACACGATGCATTACTTTTGCGTTGAGACCTTTGTGAATTGCTTTGGTTGTATGTAAACGGTTGTTTCATTAGATCCCTGATGCTTGTTCAATATAAAAACATTATAATATTTCTTTATTTGGAGTCACATAATATTGATATTATGCTTTACTCATTTAGTACGGTGGCCGAAAGCTGCGAACGTGCTACATAAAACACTTACATTAAACCCAAAACACTTTCATAAGGAGAAACTTGCTGCACTTTCAAAAACGATTCAAATATAAATGTGACCAAACAGATTCAATGAAAAAACATCTTCACCATCTTGAAAAGACATGCACATCATTTAGAAAACATTCATTAATTCATTCATTTTTTTTATTTACAATGTTTGTATTTGCAGTGTTTTGTTTATGCAGCACTTTAAATACAGTTGGTGAACATGTGTCTTTGGTGTGGCACATTTGCTTGGTTACGCGCCCCCTCCCCTTTGTTTTAAAAAAAAATATATATCTATTTTTGGGGGCTTTTTGCCTTTTAATTGGATAGGACAGTGGAGAGTGACAGGAGAGTGGGAGAGAGAGTCGGGGTGGGATCCGGAAAGGACCACCGGTCGGGAATCGAACCCGGGTCGCCGGCGTACGGTGCAGGTGCCCCAGCCAGTTACGCCACGGCCAGGGCCCCCCTCCCCTTTTTTGATCTCTTTCATTTGCGCAGGTGGACATGATCTGCTCCTGGCTCCGCCCCTGCTCAGGCGTCCCTAATCTCACTTAATCAGCACATAAAAGGAAGGCTGGAGGTGAAGGAGTAGCTTTGGACACTCTGCTGCCGCATGCTGTAGCAGCCGTACTCTTTGTTAGAAAGTACTGCTTTATTCTGTTATTTCTTTAGGTTTGGTTTGTAGTATGGTGGACCTTGTAGCCCAGTTTTTGAGGCTTTCTTTCTGAGTTCAGTTTTGCATTTCTTTTAGTTTAAGGGGGAGTTCTGGGTCTTTTTGTTCTTTTTGGCCAGTCCTCGAGACTTGTCCCATTTCAGTTATTGTGCTTTACGAGTGTTCAATGAACTCATGTGGTTTTTGTAAACTCTATAGGGTTTGGTGTCTTAAATATATGTTGTTGTTTTTTTGGTTTTTTAAAGTTATTTTGGGGGGCTTTTTGCCTTTATTCGGGTTGGACAGTAGAGAGTGACAGTAAAGTGGGAGAGATAGTCGAATGGGATCCGGAAAAGGCCACGGGTTGGGAATCGAAACCGGCCCGTCAAATGTTGTTGTTATGCTGTTGGCCGTAACACAAGGATGGGCAACCATAATTAAGAGATCAAAATCCAACGAGGTAACCAACAAACAATTAATAAATAAAAAATGAAAACCAAATAAAAACTTTGGAGAAAAAAACTCTAAATAATACAAAGGAGTTATTTTCTGTTTACAGAAAAGAAAACTCTTCAGGGATAGACACACAATCGAACAAAGGATGGCCATCTCTGGAATATGTGTTGTTTCCAGGTTTCTTAAATTGGTTTCCATATTAATAAGGCAATAAAGTTTTGCCTTCATGTTATCCTTCATGGGAATATGCAAACATTTACACACACACACACACACACACACACACACACACACACACACACACACACACACACACACACACACACACACACACACACTGATAGTTAAGTGGAATTTCGTCTCAAAGCACTAGCAACTAAATGCAATCTCGACCATGTAAGGTCCTTTTCAAACCGGGTAGCTTGAACCGTGGGTCACGTGTGCCGGAACCTATTTTTGTGTTCTGTTTATGTTTTCACTGTTGTGGTTGTTGTTATGTGTACTTACAGTACATGCTTTGTTTATGCTTGTGCACACACCCTTCCGGTAGTTCAGGGTTCCCTGTTCTTTACAAAACACTATTCAGGTGACCAATGTCTTCCTGTTCAATGGCAGAATAATAGCAGTGTGACTCTGACTCCTGACAGCTTAAAGTCAAGAAGGAACCCTCCTCCTCCATTATGTTGAAAAACACATCACCAACTTCAACAGAAATTTAAGAAAGAGTTTGAACCATCTTCACCTCTTAATTTTGCGAACAAACAAAGCAAAGTTACTCAAGGCCATGAGGGGTAAAAGAAATGCTTCTTCCACAACACAAGCACAGTCTTATACTGCTGCCTTATGGGTGACAATCTAGCTGTTTGCATTGTTCAATAGGACGCCCTTAAGGAGTTCTTTCAATATGTTTTAGGAGAGCCAGTTATTTCAATAAACTGTGAATTGTGCCATAAATTGGGAGAGAAACTCCCAATGGCGTTAACTTTGGGATTTTAGCCTTTGCAGACTATTTACATTCCGGGAAAGGGGATTTAAGAACCCAGTTCTTTCAATACAAGATAAGTTGGGTTTGGTTAGGTCATGTTTCCTCCACTTGGCCCAAAAGTGGATATCTGGATGTGCCGTCATACTGTTAACATACAGTGCTCCATTAAAGGCAACCAAGGCAAAGAGCATACACTTGGTTTAGACCAACAATCTCAATGATCAGATTAAACTCTAGTAATTGGCCAAACTGCCTTCAACTTTATCTTGATTAACATGGCTGGCTCAGTTTTCCGACCACCATCACAGTATAACTCGTTCTACTAAACTTAGCAATAGTCAGGAGCTTGAGAAAGTGTCTATGTACCAAAGTGCTTTCGCAACTTTGTTTAGTTTGAGAATAATGTGTTGATCCTGTAAATATTCATCAGATGTTAGGGTCTCAGAAGAACAATTTCCAATTTGCTCCACCAATATAAATAACTGCTATGGTTTTTACCTGCAACATAACTGAGGAAAAGTTTAAGATAAATGGTTCTAGAACTAGTAAACATTTACCGGAGAGAGTGAAGAGTTTCACAAATGACATGAATAATGGAAAGGTATTGTGAGTATACAAATGTTTGTGTGTCCGTAGCCAGCTCCTGCAGAGTGCATGAACTGCCTGGTGACAGCAAAAAAACACTATTGTAGCCTCTCTATTACTCAACAAGACACACAAACACACACATACACTCACACACAGAAGCCCAGCATGACCACTTAATCCGTCTCAGTCCTCACTCTCCACCCTACACCGCTCTGCACTCACTGTTTGCCCTCACTACCTCTTCTCCGCCCCCACTTCTTTTCTTCTCCTTATCGCTCTCATTCTCTCTCCCCCCCTTCTTTTTTGACGCCCACCTCCTCCACTTTCTTTGACCTGTCATCTCACCATCTGATCTCATCTGCTACTTCTTATAAGGTCAGCTCTCCACTCTCCATTGCTGTATTTTATTCTTAGAGAGCAAGGGCAGCAAGAGGCCCTCTCTTTTTGATTCTTCTCTTTATCAGGAGGTGAAGGCCCTGGGTATGTGAGGTGACACACTGGATTAAGAGGTCGCATTCAGTTTAGATGCAAGGTCATCCATGGGGGTCCTCAGGGGGCCGCTTTGTGGATTGTCCACCACTGATCTGTCATGGCCAAGCAAAACAAATTTCAAGGCCCTTTTGATACAACCCAACTCTTTCCACAGGCGACAACAACATTCATGCAAGTGTTTTAATAGGGTCATCTGGAGTTCTGGAAGACACTTTGTTGACGTCATCGGACAGTGTTACCATTGTCCACCTTTTAAGAAGAACTTTCAAAACTCCGAACAGAAATAACTTGCGAGGTCCTGTGTAAACACAAGCATGTCTTTCAATGGAAAACATCAAGTATAATCCAATAAAGCAAAAGCTCAGGAATATACAGGATTTTCAAAACAGGATGTATATAAAAAGGCCAGATCTTCCTTACAAAAATGAAGGACAAGACAGACCACACTGTGCTTCTGTGCAACTTGTCGGGTTGATGATGTAGTGGGACGACCTACCCAAACTTTTGTTCAGTTGTTGAATAGATAGTACGTTTATTGACACAATGGTTTATGGATTATTCCGAAATGTGGGACTTCCACAGAAAACCACAGTCAAGGTCTTCATTATCCCAACCCTTTGGCCCCTTCACTAAAGGCACATAGTAGAGTCACAATGGATTCATTGAACTCCAGATTGAAATTATTGTGGTCCATAAGAACAGACCCCAATAGAGACAGACTAATATGACTGGAAGCATTATGATGCTCACACCATTTGAACACAAACCAGATACAATGGGACCCATTCTGGACCTTTATTGGATTTAATACATTTTGGTTAATGTTATAATTACACTACCAGGCCCAAAAAAAGGTCACACACTCTAATATTCGTTGGACCATCTTTAGCTTTGATTACGGCACACATTCGCTGTGGCATCGTTTCCACGAGCTCCTGCAATGTCACAACATTTATTTCTGTCTTGTATTGATGACGGGAGATTCGGACCACTGCGCAAAGTCTTCTCCAGCACATCCCAAAGATGCTCAATTGGGTTCAGGTCTGGACTCTGTGGGGGCCAATCCATGTGTGAAAATGATGTCTCATGCTCCCTGAACTACTCTTTCACAATTTGAGCTCGATGGATCCTGGCATTGTCATCTTGGAACATGCACATGCCATCAGGGAAGAAAAAATCCATTGATGGAATAACCTGGTCATTCAGTACAGTGCTCAGCGTAAATGAGTACACCCCCTTCGTAAAGTCACATTTTAAACAATTTGTCAATGAACACAAAAACAATTTTCGAAATGTTGACAAGACCAAGTTGTATATAACATCTGTTTAACTTATAACATGAAAGTAAGGTTAATAATATATCTTAGATTACACATGTTTCAGTTTTACTCAAATAAGGCGATGCAAAAATGACTACAGCCCACTGAAAGTCTCTGGAGCAGAGCTACATTTTAGACTACAAATGTGTAATTTATCAATAATCAAACAAAGCTGAGTCTAATGATTCCTTACACAGGCGTCCAGCAGCCAATTGACTATAAAAGGGTGTAAAGAAAACCCCTTCCCATGTTGTGTTGTTAGCAATGGCACAACATGGAAGAGAAAGAAAATCATTTCTTTACACCGCAAAGGTGAAGGCTACAGGAAGATCAGCAAAGCTTTACTTATCAGTCAGAGTACTGTAGCAAAAGTGTACAAACACTTTAAAAAGATGGAACTGCAACCATCTCACAGAGACATCTAGGTCGTCCACGGAAGTCAACACCTCGACAGGAGCGTCTTCTGATGAGAAGGGTCGAAGAAAATCGGCATGCAAGTTCACTGCAGTTATCTAAGGAAGTAGAAAGCCAAACTGGGGTGACTATTTCCCATGACACAATACGGCATGCACTGCACACCGTATTGCATGGGTGCCGTCCCCAAAGGAAGCCTCTCCTAAAGCCCAGGCACAAAAAAGCCCGCCTAGAGTTTTCCAGGGCCCATGCTGACAAAGATGAAGACTACTGGGACTCTATACTCTGGAGTGATGAGACCAAGATAAATGGTTTTGGAACTGATGGCTTCAAAACTGTATGGTGTCGCAAAGGTGAGGAATACAAAGTAAAATGCATGGTGCCTACAGTGAGACATGGGGTGGTAGTGTCCTTATGTGGGGTTCACATGAGTGCTGCTGGTGTCGGGGAGCTGCGTTTCATTGATGACATGAAGTCACAGATGCACTGCTCTATACTGAAAGAGAAGATGCTACCATCACTCCGTGCCCTTGGTCGTTGTGCACTTTTCCAACATGACAATGATCCTAAACACACAACTAAGGCCACTGTTGGACTTCTGAAGAACAACAGGGTGAAAGTGATTCAGTGGCCAAGTATGTCTCCTGATCTGAACCCAATTGAACTCCTATGGGGAATTCTGAAGAGACAAGTTGAGCATCACTTTCCATCCAGCATCCAGTCTCTAAAAGAGGTAATTCTTGAAGAATGGAAAAGGATTGATGTAGCAAAATGTTTCCAACGTGTGGCGGCCAAACAAAGAACTAGATGTAGTAGTTTTTGTTGTGGGGTGTACTCATTTTTGCATCGCCTTATTTGAGTAAAACTGAAAAATGTGTAATCTAAGTTATATTATTAACCTAACTCTCATGTTAGAAGTTAAACAGATGTTATATAAAACTTGGTGTTATCAACATTTTGGAAATTGATTTTGTGATATTGTTTAAAATGTTACTTTTCAAATTGGGTGTACTCATTTACGCTGAGCACTGTATATTCAGGTAGTCAGCTGACCTCATTCTTTGGGCACATAACGTTGCTGAACCTAGACCAGACCAACTGCAGCAACCCCAGATCATAGCACTGCCCCCACAGGCTTGTGACCTTTTTTTTTGGCTGGGCAGTGTAGTTCCATATCTCTAGAGACTAAGAAAACCTTAACTGTTAACAAATAAACATTGCTGGGATGCTCTTGGAGTTGTTTCTCTTGGTTTGAATACACTTCTATTCCTTTAAATGTACGGCATCAATCTACAGTGAGTTGAAAAGACACGTTAATTTGCAAAACTTTCTTCTTTCTTCTTCACAAGTTGTTTCTCCTTTTTTTTAAACTCCTGACTGTCTATATGGTATAAACATGATACCTGCAATGATGAGTCAAGAACCTCAGTTCCCTCAGAACCTCAGTCTCTTAAGCACCATAGAATAAAATATCTCAATTTGTTTCAAAGCAGGCGTGTCACATGATGCAACCAATTAGGGTTCTCTACATTTTCCCAGGTCAAGTTGGTTGTTATTCTAAAGTGGAATCAATGTAGGTCTAAAAGCAACAACATCTCAGCCCAGCAGCAAAGGATCTCACTCTAGAATATATTTTATACAACACTTTTCCAGCCTTGTGACCCCCTCAAACACATTTCCATACACAAGTCTGCATTCACCAATTGACTCGATTTCATAAAGAGGCCAAAGTTGCCATACAAGGTTCCACCTGCTTAGGGAAACTAACATTTACAAAACATTGGACGTGCCACTGGGAGCAATTTGTGGCTTTGCCCAAGGACACATTGACATGTTGACTACAGGGGCTGGGGTTTGAACCACTGACCTTCTAACTGGAGGATGAGCCTCTACTTCTTGGACAACAGTCGGCACACTAGGAAAGTTACTGCCTCGTTTAACTCGTTGAGCTATACTTCATGAGGTATTTAAAGCAGCTCTAATCTCTAATCCTAACCTCTTTGATCTAGCTTCTAGATTCCTCTCCATAACCTTCATGTTCTTTTTGTGTCATCTATATTTTTCTGTACAAACATAACAGATAGAATGTAGTGTGCATTTGAGAGCCTTCACCTTTCCCCCCTATCCCTCCATATATATCCCTCCTACTATGTCCTACACTTGACTGTTCAGGTGCTTGTGTCAAGGCAGGTGTTGAGAGTTATTCAAACCAATAATACCAGTTCATATTTAGATCATCAGAAGTGTACCCAGAAGTTCAAGTGTGTACTTATACATACATGTGTTTATGTGTGCTCTTAAGCATGCCTATACGTGTCAAATATGATATATTTAGCTTGTTTCCTTCAAATTAACTAACTAAACTTCCAACCGCATTGTGTAGCCTTTTGCTAGTGCAAAAATGTGTGAGTGTGAATCAGTGCCAATGTGTGACAGAAACATCTGTCTTAATGCAATGTGTGCTATTTTCCTTTATTTATGTACACGTGCTGTGGATTCTAAGCTTGTCCATGTGCACTTGTGCGAGTGGCATGTGGCCTAAAAGGGCCCTGGTGTACTTAAAGGTGCATTACAGGTCTCAGGCTAATCCACAGTGATAGCTAAAGTGCTCTGTGTCGACCACTGGAGACTCTGTGTATGTGTGTGTCTGTGTGTGTTTGTGAGTGGCTGTTTTTGGGGCCGCAGTGCAGAGAAGACAGCCAACGTTGTGGCCATCATACACATTATTCAGCATAAATTTTGTATTGGGCCACGACTCTCCCGGTCTTCGGATGTTCAAAGAATGGAGGGAATAGGAGGCAGAGAGGAAGGGTTCATGGGAGGACGGAGCAAGGGAGGAAAGGATGGACAGAGGAAAGAGGAAGGGATTAAGATAGATGGGAGGAAGGAAGCAATGGGAGAGGAAAAATATAACAAGTAAGGAAGAATCTAAATATAGGTTGCAAGATAAGGAAAGGACAGAAAGGTGGAGGTAGATGAGGAGGTAATGTTTTCAACATGTATTATGCGGTCTCTCCTTGTTTTATATCTTTAAAGCTCCAATTTATGTTGACGACTATGAGTCTTAAGTGCCCATGGTAAAAACTGCGACACCATCTTAGTGTTTGTGTGTATGTGCATGTTTGATGTTTGTAGATATTGTGGATTTTGTGGATGTTTACATGTTCTGCTATATAGTGTACCTAGGATAATTTGTGTGCAGGTGTATTTGTGTTGGCATGTCTATACGCACACTGTATGACTCTACATTGTATATTCTATATATCTATATAGATTCAGGAAGAAAATTAAATCGGGCACTTTGCAATATTTTAGTAACCTCAAAAATAAAAAGGTATTTTGGAAGCCTTATTATGCTAATTTGTAGGTTCATATTTGTGTTTTGTGCCTCTACTGTGACATGTTTGTATGCTATAATGTTCAAAACGGTCAGGGGGGAGTGTGTGGAAGAGAAACTCCCTCTTGCAGGCCATTTACATACACAAAAACCTATGTAACAGACTCAAGGAAAGAGAAACCCCCAAAAGCAAAAATAAGGCCACTTTAAAGCTCTGCGATCAAACAAACTTGATTTGAGCGATACAATCTTTTTCACATCAGACAATTTTTATAGGAATATTTTTCAATCATGTCGAATCTAGCGCAGTCAATGTTAAGCAATAACGGTTTACATTTTATTTACCGCTAAATAATCACTTTACCAAGTTGAACCCTAAGTTTCCGCCAGTCAGACTTCATGCCTATCCTTCAGAACTCATGTTATAATAAAGTAGCTTCTGATTTCTCTTACTGTACTTAGTTTATCGTGCATTTCTTTTTTATAATGCCACTTGTGTTCATGCCACAAAATACAACGTAAGTACTTTCTTTTTACAGCACTAGTGGAATAATAATCAGACATTCCCATTTTATATTTGTAAGTATACATCGCCATGTCTGTAAAGCATGTATGTATATATGTGTAAACTGTAAATGTGTATGCACATTTTTTTATGTAAATCTGCATATCAGAACATGTAAGTGTGTGTGTGTGTGTGTGTGTGTGTGTGTGTGTGTGTGTGTGTGTGTGTGTGTGTGTGTGTGTGTGTGTGTGTGTGTGTGTGTGTGTGTGTGTGTGTGTGTGATTCTGTGTACATGTGTGCGCAAAGACTGGGCTTTGGAGGTTAGCCTGGGCTGCAGTGGCGGTAGAGACCTATTTTAATTCTTAACTAGATGTCCATGATTTATTAATCTGTGTTTGAAATAACAATTACCGTGTCAGAAGGGATCAGACCAAAGCCTTAATTGCAATGGAAAACCCACTTAATATGGAACTTGCCCCAACCAAAGCACACGCATGTCATCCCCAACAGGCCTCGAGAAGATGTCTCTCTTTCTGCATCTGTGAGTGTGCATTATACAGTGTGTGTGTAAATCCGAGCATGAATGTCAATGCTGTTCCTACATCGGCTTGTGTTTATGAGTTATATGTTGCCATATGTGCATTATTCAGCAACAGTCTCAACTTAACTTGAAAGCATTATCCCCCACATTCAAACATGCAACTGCAGCTCTCTTCTATTTCTGTAGGCGTTTGAATCCTGTTTCGTATGGTTTAAGTAATGTAAAGCAAAAGTCCTAATATATCAATTCTGGCTCCCTTACCACAAGGCAAATGGTTTTTTGAATGTGTTTGTGGTCAGAAGCCTGAAATAAGGTCCGTGGTTAACACAGGATGAAGTAAATGACCCACTCTTGAATACCCAAAGGTTTTATGTGTCAACAGTGGTTGCTAACAAGTGACTAAATAAACTACTGCACATCATCCCGCAGGCATGGGTCCGTTTTTATCTAAGCTGGTGACTCGCAGCCGTGATGATTTTTTAGAGCATTCGTTAGCTTCTTATTTCTGCCGTTTGCATTTACACTACAAAAATCACCAAGTAGTTTTGATACGTACATCTATGTTCTTTTTACATCTTGCAACATACTTTTCTTAGGACAAGGCAAACTATTATAGCCATGTTGCTATCAGATGCATGCATAGTAATAATAATAATCATCAATTTTGTTTATAAGCGCACTTTTCATTTGAGTAAACAACACTCAAACCGCTAAAGTTAGTTAATACCAAGGTAATTGAGCATGTGTAGTTAGAGAAACATGGTTTGCATTTTTGGCATACAGTTAATTAAAGAGGCCCTCTTATGCTTGTTGGGGTTTTTCCTTTCCTGTAGGGTGTATAAAAAGTTTTTAGAGCATATAAATGGTCTGCAAAGGCTAACATCCTAAAGTTCCCTCGAAAAGAAAGTTCCCCCCCACCACCACCATGTCTCAAACGCCATTGGACTCCTTTGTTCACTTCCTTATCATGGTGACATCAATATGTAACCCTGGCGCTTCAATTGGCTAACGTTCCAACACATTGTACATGTTATTATATGGGGTGGGACATCTCTTAGTGCTTGACCAATCACAACATAGCCGGCCAGCTAACCAATGAGAGCAGACTGGGCTCTGGTTTCCGACAGATGGTGAAGAGAGGTGTTGCAGCACAGGCAGTATGAGAAAAATAAAGACCTTTTGAAACATTAAAGCATGAAGACATGTCACAGTAGAGGCACAAAATACAAATACGAACCTGAAAATGAGAATATTAAGTCCCTTCTAAGACTCAAAGCTAGTCATTTGCTGACAATAGACGATACTGAGATGGATGAGAAGCCTCTTTAGATTCTTGGTCAACTGTTTTCTGATCAATTAAGAAACAGTTTTACAAGGTCAACTATCGCAAGTATACATTGCATTTTAATTTAACTTCTAGAAGGACACAGATGAAACAGGAATACATGAGGATGCAAGCTAAGAAAGATCTAATTAATATGATTAATATCACTCCCTGCAAAACAAAATTCTCCTCATACCGAAAGCTCTGGAGATTGAGAAAATGTCTCATTTTACCCATTTGGTTAACATTCATCTTTATGAGGATTAGCCACCATCACTTAGTGGCTCTTAAACAACTATTTCCTTGTACAGCCTTTAGTGCATGGTGGCTAATGGCATCTGTAATGAGGCTGACCTCGTAAAGCCTTGTCTAATTTAAAGAGCCTGTTAAGTGACTCAGTGATTTTAAAGGTAATCTTTAAAAGCCACGTAAGGCTTGAAGAAAGTTAGTGGGAGGGCGAGTGCTTTTAAAGAGTTGGAGAAGAGACGGCGCAGGGAGACTATTCAATGACTTCTGTATCATGCATCATAGGTTTGTATTATCCATATTCAGTCAAAGAGTTCCCACAGAAAAAGGAAGTGTATGTACATCCCTGCTACCCTTTCTGTCACTCGCTCAAGTACTGCTATACACACACACACACACACACACACAAACACACACACACACACACACACACACACACACACACACACACACACACACACACACACACACACACACACACACACACACACACACACACACACACACACACACACACACACAGAAACACTCAAATATCCCCTTTCCCTTTCTTATAACTCTCTTCTCTGTCTGTATTTCTGAAGGAATTCTCCATCCATCTAATTCCCCTCCTGGTTCTTTTATATTGAGGCTGGGCCCCGCTCGTATTCCATGTCAAAGGCTTTTTCTTTTTATTGAACATCAAATCCTCTGTGTCTCGCCTGGCACTCTCTTTTTCTCGGCTGCTTCGGCACCATGCATATTCAGAAGCCGGCAGCCGCGCTATAAGGCCGGCTAGCCCTCCAAAATCCGCGATTGTGGGCATTAGCGTAGCAATAACACTACATGAATAGCCGGCATGCTCTATATTTAGGTGTTAAGTCGACCGCGCTGGAGCTCAGATTGAAGCTTGTGCATGGGGAGAAGAAGACTTTCTACCATTCTGATTTACTCCCAGTTTCCTTCTTCTCTCTCTGTCTGTTTCAGAGGCCTTTTCTCTCTCCGAGGCGGTGTTCGGTGTTCAAAGGTTCCAGCAAAGCTCGGGATGTTTTGCCGTGCGGAGCAGCCCCACTGTGACACTTTGCATACTGATTTGAGCTTTACAGCTGACTGGAAGGGAAACAAATAAATAAGAGGAAAGACCTTCTGTGGATTGAGCTCTAATGTGCTTGGCTCACTGTCAAAATAAAAGACACGCTGTTGATGATAAATGCATTAAAAAAAGGTTGCTTCACTGCAATTTGTTTATTTTCTGAATCATATTGTTCACAATTGCACTTGTGATGATCTTAAAAGCATGGATGCAACTAATACACCTTTACAGAATTGAGAGTCTAAATACTTTTGACAATATTACAAGAACTAAAAAAGTGTTGTTAAATAGTCCTTAGGGGTTTCATCAATAATGTCTTCTTCTTCTTCTTCTGGTGCATGCTGGGAGATTTTGGAGTGTGACCGAAAGAAAAGAGCGACGCTTTATAAGTTGCATTTTTCCGTTAGTGCTTGTTTATGGGTGTTAGTTTCATATAGTTTATCGGTGATAGTTTACTTTGATTAACTTTTGGGTCTTTTGGTGGTGTTTTTGGGGTGTTTTGCGGGCTTCTCCTGCCGGTGTCTCGCCGGCCGGCGTCTGACACCATGGTGAATGGAGACTTTGCCAAACTCACGCGGAAGCACGGCATTAAAATATCGGCCGGCTTCCCATGCACGGTGGAGGATATCGGGCTGGCTGTGGGGGAGAAGGTCGGACACAGCAGCATTAAGTCCCTGGCTCGGATGAACAGTGCAGTCGTGATCTTTCTGGACCAGGTGGAGAAAGTGAACCGCGTTATCGAGACAGGCATCACGGTGAGTGAAATGTTTGTGCGGGTGCAGCCGCTGACGCTCCCTTCAACCAAAGTGGTTCTATCCAACGTCCCTCCCTTCATAACTGATGGGTTCCTCAGTAGAGAGCTATCGAGACACGGGAAACTTGTTTCTCCGGTGAAGAAGATGCTGTCTGGGTGTAAGTCTCAGTTACTGAAGCACGTGGTGTCTCATCGCAGACAGGTCTATAGGCCTATGATACTTAACAATCGGAACGCGGAGCTCAACCTCCGTTTTTACGTTAAAGTAGATGATTATGACTACGTCATTTTTGCAACCTCATCGGTTATGAAGTGTTTTGGTTGCGGGGAAGAGGGGCACACTGTGATTGCCTGTCCGGGGCGCGGGGACTCGACTCTGCCTAGTCCGGATGTCACTTCTGCCTCCGCGCCGGGGCCGGCTGCGGCCGTGCCGGTTGTAGTGGAGCAGCGGGCGGCTGCTGCTGCGGTGTCCGCTGGTGCGGCCGCTGTGGTGGTGGGGGGCTCCCCTCCGGAGGCGGCGGCTGCTGCTGAGGGAGGGGTGTCTCCAGCGACGGTGGCCGTTAATGCGGCCGCTGTGGTGATGGGGGGCTCCCTTCCGGAGGCGGTGGCGGCTGCTGAAGGAGGGGTGTCTCCAGCGACGGTGGCCGCTGTAGCGGTGGGGGGCTCCCCTCCGGAAGCGCCGCTGTTCCGGAGCAGCCGGCTGTTGCTGTGTCCGACAGGGCATGCAGGGGTGTTGCACAGGGTGTGGGTGATGGTAAAGATGTTCACGAAAGGGAGGTTGTGGTTTTGTGTAGAGGTGAAGAAAATCAGGTGGGGGGAGAAAAAGAAAAAAAAAAGAAATGGTGAAAAAAACAAGAAAAAACTGAGATAATCGAAAAAATGGTAGAGACGGGTGAAGTCTGCCAAACACAGGAGGAAAATATGGTGAAAACAGGAGAGGAGAGGAAAAAATGGGGTGAGCAGGTGGAGATTGCTGAGATGGAGGATGAAGAGGTGGCAACAGCAATAGCAACAAAAAAAAGGACCGCTAATAAACGCAGAAGCGCAAGGAACAACGCACCTACTGTTAGAAAGAGCAGCAAAGTGGTGAGCGAGGGAAAGAAAGGAAGAGAGCAATGGCAGACAGATGAGAGTGGGGATGAGTGTGTGTGGATGGCAGTGACGTGATAGGGTTCAGTGACAGTCAAAAGGAAAAAATGTACACAGCGGAAATGATTAAAAACTATCTACTCCAGACAAAGAACCAGCATGGGGTAGTTGTGGAAGAGTATTTCCCTGATTTGGTCGTTTTTTGTTCTTCGGCCAAGTTCCATCTTAGTCGAAAAGAGGAGTCTGTCTTCACAGAACAGAAGCTTGGAGACTAAAGAAACTGGTGCATAAAGTACGAAAACAAATAAGCAGCAATGAAGTTAAAACCCCTTATGTGTGTTTTATTTAACTTATTTGTTTTTATTGTTGTATGCACTACCTCACTCACAATGGACACTTTTAGAGTGGGAAGCCTGAATGTCAATGGAGCCAGAGAGCTAAGAAAGAGGGCTTTAATTTATCAAACAGCAAGTATAAAACATGTCGACGTGCTTTTTTTACAGGAGACGCACAGCGACGCTGGTAACGAGAATGACTGGAAAAAAGAGTGGGAGGGGGAAGTCATTTTAAGCCACAGCTCCTCTCTCAGAGGAGGGGTGGGCTTCCTTCTCTCCAAGTCTTTTAATCCTGTCTCACTGGAGGTCGAGCAGTTTATCAAGGGGAGGTTGCTTTTAATAAAAGCAAGGTTTGACCTTTTTACGGCTGTTTTTGTGAATGTGTATGCTCCAACAAACGGTGCAGAGAGGAAGCTGTTTTTACAAAAAGTTAATGATGTTTTAAACGGCTGTGCCACGGAGAATTTTTAATTCTGGGGTGGGGATTTTAATTGTACGGAAAATGCATCTTTAGATCGCAACCATGCAGAGCTGCATCCAGCATCCCAGCATGCTCTGAGGCAGCTGGTCCACTCCCACGGCCTGGTGGATGTATGGAGAAGGATGCACACAGACGATAGGCAGTACACCTGGTCCCACATCCGAGAGAATAGGATTTCATCAGCCAGACTAGATCGCATTTATTGCTTTAAGCATCATTTTAACACTTTTAAATGTGCAGTATACTCCCTGCTGGTTTTACAGATCACTCTTTGCTTCTATGTAATGTTTTTATCAGAAATGTTTTACCGAGAAGTGCTTATTGGCATTTTAATTCGGTTTTAACATTTGATAAACATTTTACAGAGGCCCTCACTTATTTCTGGAGTGTTTTTAGAGGAAGGGAGAGTTTAGCAGTCTTAGGCAGTGGTGGGACCATGGTAAGACTGAGATAAGAATGCTCTGTCAACAGCACACCCTCAATGTCACACAGGACAACATCAGATCTGTGAAAGACCTGGAGAGTGATATAGTGGAACTAGAAACAATAAGCGAGTCCACAGGAGATCGAAGATATATTGAAATCCTCAAAGAGAAAAAGATGGCTCTAGCCAGCCTGCTGGACGTTAAAGTTCAGGGTGCACTGGTCAGGTCCCGGTTTTTAAACATAAACGAGATGGATGCTCCCACTATTTTCTTCTTCGGCCTGGAGAGAAAGAATGGACAGAGGCGGGTAATCCACTCACTGCTGTCAGACACAGGGCAGGAATTAACAGAGCCAAGCCAGATCAGGAGGCGAGCTGTGAGTTTTTATTCCACCCTCTACACGAGCGAGTATAATGAGGACGAAACGCCCTCAGAGGACTTTTGGGCAGAACTACCTCAGGTCTCTGAAGAGGCCAACTCACAGCTCGCAGGGCCGTTGACAACGCAGGAGTTGCAGGCCGCACTGCAAGGCATGCAGGGACGGCGGACTCCTGGTATCGATGGCCTCTCGGTTGAGTTTTTTAAAGCGTATTGGGACATCTTGTCTCATGACCTGTTAGACGTTTTTAATGAGAGTCTGGCCTCTGGCTCTATGCCAATGTCCTGCAGCAGAGCGGTGATCACGCTGCTGCCAAAAAAAGGGAACTTGCAGGACATCAAAAACTGGCGCCCTGTGTCTTTGCTGTGTGTGGATTACAAGCTTCTGTCCAAGGCTTTGGCCACCAGGTTGGGGAGAGCTATTGAGCAGGTCATCCATCGGGACCAGACCTACTGTGTGCCCGGCAGGTCCATGGTGGACAATGTTCACCTGATTCGAGATGTTTTGGAGGTCTCCAGCTCATTGGGCATTGATACTGGTCTGATTTCTCTAGATCAGGAAAAGGCTTTTGACCGCGTTGAGCACAGCTTCCTCTGGAAAGTAATGGAGAAGTTTGGGTTCAGTGCTGGTTTCATAGCTAAGATCAAAGTGTTGTACAATAAGATTGAGAGTGTGCTGAAGTTCAACGGTGGGCTGTGTGCTCCTTTTAGAGTGTGTAGAGGGGTCCGGCAGGGCTGTGTTCTGTCTGGGATGCTCTATGCACTCTCCCTAGAACCCCTCCTCTGCAAAATACGCTCTAAATTGCAAGGGCTGTTTTTACCTGGTTTTAATGGAAACACGGTTTTATCTGCGTATGCGGACGACATTGTTGTTTTTATTAGTGACCAGAGGGATGCAGACATTTTAACCAATATTGTGACCGATTTTGGTTCAGCATCGGCAGCGAGGGTCAATTGGAAGAAGAGCGAGGCCCTCGCTGTCGATGAGTGGCGTGGCGGTCTCCCAGTTCTTCCCCAGGGCATGACATGGAAAAGAGATGGCATAAAGTACCTGGGGGTGTTTGTAGGGAACACAAATATAGTCCAGAAGAAATGGGAGAACGTCACAGAAAAGATTGAGGAAAAACTGTCCAAATGGAAGTGGCTGCTCCCGCAGATGTCTTTTAAAGGTAGAGTGTTGGTTTTAAACAACCTTGTGGCATCCCAACTGTGGCACCGCCTTACCTGTGTAGACCCTCCCCCAGGCCTACTGGCCCAAATACAAGAGTGATTGGTAGATTGGTAGGGCTACACTGGGTGCCACAGGGGGTGCTGTTTTTATCTAGAGAGGAGGGGGGACAGGGCCTTGTCCACCTGGCCAGCCGAACAGCCACTTTTAGAGTGAAGTTTCTGCAAAGGTATCTTACCGGCCCGGCCGATTTGGTGTGGAGAGATGTGAGCAGCTGCATCCTAAGACGCGTGAGTAACCTGGGGCTGGATGCTGCTCTGTTTTTAACTGATTTAACCATTTTAAAGTTAAGTGGGTTACCTCCCTTTTATCAAGGTGTTTTTAAGTCTTGGGTCCTTTTTAACCATAAAAGGTGTCCAAAGACTGACTCTCTGCACTGGTTGTTAAAAGAGCCTCTGATTCATGGAGCCAGGCTGGACGTTAGCTGCAGCGAGACACCAGGACTGGCGGTGGCACTGCGCAGATCTGGGACCCTGAGCCTTCAGCAGGTGGTGGAAGCAGTGGGGCCGGAGCTGAGCGATGCCCGGGCCTTGGGCTCTCTGCTGGGTCTACACTCTGTCCGGGTGGCCCAGAGGATCCTGCTACTCTGGAGCCGGAGCCTCTGCGCTGAAGAACAGAGACTGTTAAGGAGCTACGGACAGGGCAGAGCCAAACCAGACCCAACAGACCCTTTCCCGGAGATATACCTGAGCCCAGGGCTCGGAGAGCTGACGGGCCCCCTGCTCAAGGTTGCAAACCCAGAGAAAATGACCATGCACAAAGCGGACAAAAAGACGATATACATGAACATGGTAAAAACCATTAACAAAAATGGACTGAAGGACAGGGCCTCCACTGTGTGGAGCACTAGACTGGGTGCCGGAAACGGACCAGGCCCACAGTGGAGGATTCTGTACAAACCCCCCTTAAAGAAACGTACTGCCGACCTCCAGTGGAGAATTTTACACGGCGCTATCGCCTCCAATTCTTTTATCTCCGTCATTAATCCTGCTGTTAGTAACGAGTGTCCATTTTGTGGTTTTAGAGAGACTGTTTTCCATGTTTTTACAGAGTGCCAGAGACTCACAGGTTTCTTCTCTCTTTTAACATTGGTTTTTAGTCTTTTTAGTATAGCTTTTACCGAGACCGTGTTTATATAGGATACTTTTGGAACATGAAAGCATGTAAGCAGGTCACAGTAGAAGCACAATAGAGAAATGTGAAAATTACCATAATAGGGCCCCTTCTAAGATGCACGTTTGAGATATCAATCTCTCATTTTGAGAATTTGTAATAAGTCTAATTTTCTCTGAACACTGGTAGATTATCACACTTGTTTCAACTCAACTCAAATCAGTGTATTTCTTTTTTTGATATATTTCCAGTGTAAAAGGAAAATGCTTCTATGTTTTGCACGCGCTCCCCCTATCTGTTTCACAAGCTGCATATTAAATATGATATGTACATTTTTCTAGTATCTTCTCCTATGTATGTGTGGTGTATTTTGCCATCACTACTTATTCCATGAGTGCTCCTTGTCAAAATACTGTTTCCTCAGTTTTCTTGTCTCCCTTCAGGTCCCATCTCATTTGCTGTAAACTGCCAAGTGGGACAGAAAAAGAGGAAAACAGAGGGATAGAAGAGGAAGCATGCAATCTAAATGGGGAGTCCAGAGATCAGTAGAGGAAGAAATATAAAAAATGGACAGAAATATATGCTAGAATGAGGGATGGGAGACACATAGAAATGAGATGAGAAGAAATAGAAGAATAGGGGGAAACCAAATTAGGCAAGAGAGTGGAGATGCTTTTGAAGAAACTTTTGGTTGAACTGATAGAGAAGATACAAGAAGGACGAAATAATTAAAAGTGTCTAGGGAAGGAAAAAATTACTGAGTGGACGTATTCGTGCAGGAATGGTGAGGAAAGTAAGAACATGAGGAAGGAATGGGAAGGACAGCAGAAATAGGGAAGGAGAGGTCAAAGGGTTAAAGGAAATACATACAAAGGCTTGTTTTGGGGATCCCTGCTCAGGTTAGTGCCTTTTGATGTTAAAACTGTATCCCTAATAAATGTCCCTCTTAAGTGTGTGTGTGCGCTGTGATGTTGTGACGGCATCCAGAAACCTGGCATGCCTTTTTAATTCTGCTGAGTAAATAATGCATCCACCACAGTCCATAATTTATGTAAGTGGACATGCAATCAGTTCAGATTAATGTGCACGATGCCCCTCTGGTGTGTGTGTGTGTGTGTGTGTGTGTGTGTGTGTGTGTGTGTGTGTGTGTGTGTGTGTGTGTGTGTGTGTGTGTGTGTGTGTGTCTGTGTCTGTGTCTGTGTCTGTGTGTGTGTGTGTGTGTGTGTGTGTGTGTGTAGGGGGGGGGGGTCATTGCTCTTTCAAACTCTGTCCCTCTGGGCTCCTTCCCTCCCCTTTTCTTCTGCTTTTCTCACAATAAAGCAACATCCATAATGTGTTTTACAAAATAAAAGCCAATTTAGTTGAAGTAAAAAATTACTAAAGAGCCTCACAAGCCATTTAACATTTCTTATAAGAATACCTGATAGTATTTACTTTGTACAAGTAAACAGTCCTTTGAGATCATTTGGAACCATCACTCACAGGTGTAACGCAGAACATTACATTTTGTATCTCGTAACAGAGAGTAGTGAGTAAGCATAAGGCCACCTAGATTAAAAGTCCATTTGTTCACTGTCTACAGCGTTTTTTAAAGTGGACTCTGCCAGAGTTCTGTACCGATTCTGTTTAGGATTTTGATATCTGGTTAAGGGACCTCACAACTGCTTTTATGTTCTATGCAGATGATGTGGTCCTGTTGGCTTCTGCAGAACTTAACCCTCAGCACACAATGGGACGCTGTGAGTCAGAATATGTAGTGGGCAGGTTGAGAGGCAGAACCTCCAAGACTGAGTCAAGGGTTCATTGATAGAAATCAGTGGTGAGTTCTTGCCTGTTCAAGGATTAGCAGTGAGGAAATTGTTAGATACCTCAATCTTTCCCCCCTTTCAGACCATGTGACCATGTCAAGCCTCAAGGATGTTTGGAGGACCAGGGGAAAGTGCATGTCCACCCTCATCTCCCATGATTGTGCTGTCCAAAGGAGGCGATTGTTAGTGTTCTTAGAGGAGTGTGTTGCTGAATGGATGGCTCTTGTCTCACGTGGCCCTGACATTCCTGTTACTCCTGCCTGTGCAGGTTTGTTGGCAATGGAAGAGTGCTGTACAGTTGGTCAGTGTGATCCAGGACCCTTGGGATGCAAGTACCACAGACCCTTGAGCCTCATCCATGTGCCGGACCCTCAGCTTGGATAATTTGTCGCCTCTGCAATGGGTCTGCTTTTCCCATTGCGGAAAGTGGGTGGTTCCAAGTCACACGGGCTCCCGATGATACACTTCAGCATGATTTAAGCCTACTTCCCTCATGCGAACGCGGTCCAATTGCATCATGATTTTATAGTGGTAACTGCTCCTCTGACCTTAAAGTTCAAATCCATGTATTTTATTTATCTGTAAATGGTGAGGCGTTAACAAAAAGAGAATGCTGTCTTGATCTGACCCAGACATTTTGAAATCTATCCAAATTAAGTCAAATCCCTTAAAAAATAGCGAGCCAACGGAGTCCGTCCCGATGAGGAGTCAGGCCAACTTCTCTGATTATCGCACTTGAAATCACTGAAGCAATTCCAACCAAGCACCAACCACTATGCTCTACGTCCAGTCTTACTCCCAACAGCGGCTCCAACTGCTCCTCTCCCACCAACGCGCATTCCAGGGCCATTCTAGAGACGTCTATCCATCGAGCATTTGATTTAATCCAGACCAAATGCTAATAGGGCTGTTTGTTTGCTGGCCATCTGCCTGGGCTGCCGGTCAACTATGGCAAGCTGTGCCGAGCTGTGTGGTTCCATGCTTCTCTGCCAAAGTCGAAGCTGCCCAGTGACCACTTCAAAACCAGAGGATACTTCACGGCCAATCGTCAACACTTACTGGGAATAGACTCCATTAATGGTCGTATGGTCCAATTGATCTTTTCATGGTTTTGGGGGCAGTCTGTCTATCCCTCACTCCCACACCATTGATATCCATATTTGAGCATGTCTTCTAGAGAATTCAGTATTTTGATTTCCTGTTGTAAAGATGTACATATATTTACTCATGGGAGATGCTTTCAAATGTACAAGTTTAGGTCTGCAATTTAGGCCACTGAACTGTTTCACTAGAGACCAGTGTCAGGCTGAAGGACACCTCAACATCAATCAATTATCAATAGAGTACAACATTTTTCTCCAAAATTTGTTTCAGATCTAATTACCAGGAAGTTAACATGTTTTATCAAAACGTGATGCGGAGGATGTTGAAATTAATTGAAATTATGTATTTATTTCAATGCTACTTTCAGTGCTCATTTCAAAGGGAAATGTTGACATTTTTACACATTTGGACAGTTATATCTTGTATAAATGTATCAATATAAAAAGGCGCTACAGTTTATTAAAACTTTTGTATAAAAAAGCAACACCGACAGGGGACATAAGTACATTTACTACTTTATATTATGCTGAAGATACTTAAATATTGCTGATTTCTTACACTTTGCCTACTTGTTTTTGCTTTTCTAAACTTGTTATGTATATTACTGCTTGAAAAAATACATACATACAAGACACATTTTGTATTCGTAATATCTTGGTTTCTTCTGTTCTAAGGTTACATTGTGTTTTTGTCTGCATAATGCATTTAAGTAATAAACATCCTATTAATATTTATTTTCTCATTTATTTATTCATATTGTATTTGATGTTGAGGTAATCAATAAGTAATGGAAAGTAATCAGGTAATATTACCTTGTATATTTTGATGTACTTTTTTTATAGGGAACTCGTAATTGTAACGGGAAGTGACCCTCCCGACCCCTGTATATGCCTATGCATCTTTTGTCGTTATGAAACCTTACACACAGGTAAAGCTGCTAGTATACTGTATGTACTGTATATATATATCGGGGCACTTATCATTTTTCATATGTTTTCCAACTAACTCTTACCTTGACCCTTTGGTACAGGCTAAGACTTCAGCCAGCCACTCGGCACTGATGTGCTCAGAAAGAAAACAAAAACAGTGTGTTTGCACGGAAAATAGATTTCCAACTGGTCTTGTTTCATTCAATATGCAGAACACTGGGTCCGTCCTCAGAGAGATGGAGAGCTGTGCATCTTTTGTGCTTGTTGTGTTGGGCGTGTGTGTATTTCAATTCACCAGATTTCCACGCTCACATAGCCTCGTCTTTTGTGTATTTTTTTTTCCATCTCTCAACCTTGTCCTCATTATCCATTCTCTTGCAGCATAATGGTACAGGGGTTGTTAAACTTCTTCAGCCCAGGAACCAAATTTAGAAAAATCCAGTCTTACTCCAGGACCTGGTCTAATGACTACAAGTACCTACCGTAAAACATAGTGTTCCTGGCACACAGGGAGTCAGAAATAAGCCTCGTAGCCATTTCAGGTCCTGACCTATGGTATAGTGGAAGAAAAAACGGCTTAAAGACACATAATCGTGATAAAAAAAACATATAGTCATGTAGATGCGTTTGTATGTTCTTTGTGTTCCTTCATAGGCACTCCCTGAATATATGTGTGGGTGTGGGTCTCTGACATTGTGTACGTATGGGGGCATACTCCAGCACAAACAACTGCATTAATTGCTCTGAAGAGAAATCCATGTGAGGACATCATTAACTAAGACCATGCTTATATTCATAATTGATATGGAACGTTGCCCTCGCAGGTTCTGGCAACCATATTGCTGGAGGCTTCGCCATATGAAGATATTTCTTTGCTCTGACGCCCACTTCAGCTTCAGCGGTGACCTCTGACCCCAGAGAGGGTGAGGGGTTGCAAACACAGGTGTGCTGTGGGGATTGAAGCTCGCACGTTCTACATCTCTGCCAGATCAGACAGGTTGTGTTATTTCCTCCGTATTAATTGTCTTGTTTTAACTGAGTTGGCTATTCTGCTAATTACAAGACACAATGTTCAACCTTTGAGTGTTAACTGGCTGCTCTCTCACTGCATTATACATTTTTATGGAAAGCCTCTGACTCATTAGGATAATTGAATTCTTAAACATGACTTAGGTAAAGACCTTTCTTCTTTCCATTCATGATCAAATGTAGCACTATACCTATAGATATTAATAAAATAATCAAAATACTTTATTGATTCCAGGGAGAAATTAGATTTTGTGATAGTTGCGAAGTCCTTGTAGCCACTGGGACATAGTGTCTTTAGCACAGGGAATAAGGAAGGACGTCTTCAACAGCACAGAGACCTTCTGTGGACTCAGGCTTATGGTGAAGCTCTCTGTGCAATCCTTCTCAGCCCGAACAGTCCAGAAGCCATCAATAAAAAACACTGTTGATAGAAGCGTTGTCCAAACAGTCCGGAAGCCGTTGATGAAATCGTTGTCCGATATGTTCTGGTGAAGCCATTTTATCATAAAACACATTAAACTACACTCCAAATATTCCATCTGCCTCTTGCCTAACGCCGTTAGCTCGACCATTCCATTAGCCAGTGATCTTACTTTGCCTATGATGAAAGGGGGGGGAGACACGGCTTTTCTCCATAAATCCGGACCTGTTCTCCTTCTTCTCTTTGGTGTATCCTGCTTCCAATGTGTCCTTCTCCAGATTTTCGTGGAGATAAACGTCGTTCCCCCCACCATGCTAGTCAGCTTTAGCGCGATTAGCTTCTCCTGTTGTGAACGAGGCATGGGTGAACAAAAGCAACACATTAATGGAGGAAAAACCTACAAAAAATCTCTCTACAAACAAGTTTAAAGAGGGCACAGTTTAATAAGTTCTCTAATCAAGTTACTAATGGAAAAATAATCGACAATGACTGAAGTGTTCTCATTGTGTTGTTTTTTTTTTCAGTCAGAAGAGGTGGGCTGATATTACAGTTTGAGATTGAAAAACAGCTCCAGATTAAACAATCAGTGAGGGAGGATGAATAATATCACCTTGTGTGTGTGTGTTACAATAGCTTTTTCATTGGGGTCTACGACACAAACCTACGTTTAATACCTTTGCGGAACTCATTAGCCAAGACACCTTTGGGAAATCCATTTTCATATATCTACACAATCTCAATTATGCCACTTAATTGATTTCTTTATTTGCTTAATTTGGTGGCTTTATTCCTCTCTGGAACAAAGGAAATATTTTGGTTAGGAACTTAAACGACTGTTTTTGATCATTCCTACATGGCGTGGTTATTTTCCACATGTCACAACACATCTGATGCAGTTTCAATGAGCGGTGACTAAGGCATTGTTTTTCGTTATTCAAAAAAGGTGTACTGATATTTGAATCACTTATCATATTGAATCATATTTGCATGAGATGTTTAAGAGATCATTCTATGTCTTCTTCTACTGATGGAAGATTGTTGAATCCACTTGGATCATTCTTTATGTTCTTTTGATATATAGGCCTACATATTTTCTAACATTTGGACCGTCTACTGTCTTTGTCAATATATTACACCTATAACACCTACTGCCAGTGTTGTAGTACTCCAGTCCTGGACTCGGACTCGAGTCCGAGTCGTGAGCTACATTTAAAGACTGGTGACTTGGCTTGGACTTGAGCACTAATGACTTGAACTCGGGCTTGGACTCGAGAACCCTGAGGTCGACAAAGCGCCGGCGCGTTTTCGATATGTTTCTATTAATATTTATGCCATAATACGGCGTAGAAATGTTGCTGGAATCGGTAGACTCTCTTCTTTCCGATGCATTCTCCCGCGAGATCCTACGTGATTCACAGCCGGAGCTAGGGGGCCAATAAGAGAGCTTGACGCATACATCTTTCTGAATGATGTGTGTGTCAAGCTCTCTTATCCGGTGCAAGAGAACATTTTTTCTGCTTCCATGTCATACATCGCAGGAGACGATGCCCCAGAGATTGTTTTGCGTTCAAAGACTTCAAGTGCCATGGCAAAAAATGGAACGCGAAATGTTCCCTCTGTCCGAAGACGATTGAGGATACAGCGGAGACTACCTCGAATTTCAACCTGCTGTCTCTCTCTCCTACACTTACTGTCTCTCTCTCTTACACACTGACACTCTCTGTCACCTGCTCTCTCTCTTACATGGATAAACTAGTTGCATGTTAAATTGACGCGATCAATACTTGTTTTCCTGCTGTATTTGTGTTAAAAGCACATTAAATAAAGCACATTAGAGTTTTGCATTTCTGTGTTATGATTTTCAAGTTTAACAATGCTTAACATTGGTGCTGCCAGCCTTTTTGAAAATAAGCTATTCAGGATCAAATACATGGTTATGTATGTGCAAATAAAGCACATTAGAGTTGCATTTTTGTGAGTGTTCTTGTTAAGAGGACAGGAGTGTAGTTATGAGCACGAGAGTGAATTAAACGGTAAAATGCATATGAAAGCTCATAGCGCCTGCCATTAGGACACGCCTATGAGCTGTGGGACCACAGTTGCGTTTTTTTGAAGTTTAACAACATGTATGTATACTTTAGTGTTGGACTTGACCTCGGACTTGATCAATAAGGACTCGACTCGGACTTGACTTGAACACTGGAGACTTGAACCTGTACTTGGACTCGAGGCATAGTGACTTGATTACAACACTGCCTACTGCACAGCTGTGTTTAAAAAGAGTGTATGGCAAATAACTAAGAAAGGTAAAATAAGGTGGGTTGACTAGCAACAATAGATTTAAGTGCCTTTATTGACAGAAAATAATGCTAAAAAAAAGTCACTGGGCAAACCATACCAAAAATCGTACGAGCTAAATATTATCTTAAAATCATCATATAAGCACTCATCATATTCTACTAATGCTGGCCTTAAAGGGACAGGGGTCTCTCGTCCATTGCTTTCCCCATTGTTCCATCTTTCATTTATTTCCCATACATTTTGTATTATTTTTTTTGTTTTTACTTGTACGCTGCAGGGGTCTAAGGACAGACTGATTGTACAAACGGTAGTGCCCCCTGAGACTAATATGTAATTTGTCATATTGGGCTAAATAAATAACATTTGATTGATATACTGAGTGGTGTTCTCGGAAATATCCAAATACAGTATACTCGCAGTGTTGAGTGAATGAGGAGAATCATGAGCGTGCCTTTGCATTTAACAGGAAATCGGAATTAGCATTTTTGATTAACAGGTTGACAAACAGCTCCATGCCTCGCATCCCTCTCTGTTGTTGGGGTTTTTGAAAGCAGCTTAGCGCAATTAAGCGCAGGAACCTTTGGCCGTGAAGTGCTGCGGAGTAACCCCTGGACATGTTTCCTTTTCTGCCAGTGCCAGAGCCTCTCTTACAATACGCAGCAGCCAAGGCCTACTCCAGTCTTTTATCCTCAGCGTGTAGTTTCACCCACTCCTATTGATTCTTTATTGACCTAAGGTGTCCTCCAGTGCCACCGCTCCTCATCCTCCCTGCTATCCAACCCCCCCTTTCTCCAAGTGCAAGGTGAAAAGGAAGGCCGAGCTTGACATTGATTTCTTCGCCGACTTTTCTTTCTCTATTTCTGTTCTCGTGTCGACCCTGCCTCAATCTCCCGTATGGCCAAGCCTCTCTGAAAAAAAAGGGCTGTAACTCGTTTGACGCGGAAAGGTGCTGAAGCGGATTCTGAATAACAGCTCCTACATATGAAAAGATATGTAATTCTACCTTTGATCTGCAACTAGAAGCCATAATAGTGCAGGCTCAATAGTACAAGAAAAAGACTTGAGTGCCAAAAAGAAAAAAAAAAGTGATTTTTCAGCTGGAAGGAACCTTTTGAGAAAGAGCAAGTACATACCAGTTAGAGTTTTGCCATGCAGTCAAAAACACTGCGAGAGGGAAGTACTGTATTCATGCATGTGATGTGTAACTAAAGTCTGAAAGGGAAGAAGCCAGTGTAGATCCTGACATTATAACAATAATAACATGAAGAATAATCAAAAATTAATCACACTGTCAAGCCAATTATAGCTCAGCCTATTTCCGCTATGGAAATACGGGGGGAATATAATTACACAAACAAAGACACACACACAAATAATATGTCGACCCCCCGGAAGCCCCCCCCAACCCGCCCCCTTTGTACAACACATGAGAAACCAAATCTCTCAAATGGCGAAATAAACAAAACAAACAAAAATACACAAGATGAAAGAAGAAGCGAGACAATAAAGGAAAAGTGTCCCTGATGGATTTTCTTTTCCCTCCTCTTTGCTGTATTTTTTTTCTTCTCTTATTATTTTATTTGTTTGTTGCCTGGCCATTCATTACATTCTCTCTGTCTTATTGTTGTTGTTGTTTGTGTCTTCCAGATCTTAGTAATTCTTAAATGGTTTCGACTATTGCTTTGATCTCATTTAGAAAGTGAAAGAAGCCAAAGCTTTGGAAGTTATTTTGATTAGACTTTTATTAACTTCTGTCTGCGTTTCTTAATACCGTCTCTGAAGAATTCATTGGAAATCCTGTGATACTGATAGAAGAGAACAAAGTAATTGTGGACGGGAATGTGTGCAGAGTTACTTGCTTACCAGTCCGACACTTAACTTTAACATACATTTAATAAAATATGCTTTTAAATGAGGGTCCGATGTTAATTTTATTATTATAGATGTGGTAGTATTTTAAATTTTCTTTAAAAAATAATAACTTTTAGGGTATTTGTCAACGAGAAACAGCAACATAAAGGTCTTACAAATGACCAGTTCTTTCAATGTTTGCATTTTGGATAGTGTTGATAGAACTTATACCCGCTCTGTTACCTGCAACTAACATTTCTATATATTTAACATATCTGTATATATCTATATTCACCTGATCATCGCTTGAATCCCATTATTTGTTATTTCTATTAATACTGTTTGTATGTTATTTTTTTATTACACGTTTATTCTTTTTATTCCCGTCTATATTACAAGTGTATATGTGTTTTTTCCTGTTTTGTTGCTGCCATGACATCTATTTCCCTACGGGGGTAAAAAAGAAAGGTCCATCTTATCTTATCATATCAATAGGAATAGTACAGCATGGATTTTAATAGGGAATGCCCTGATTCAGGGGGGTTAGTGGCCTGAGTGTAGGAGGTCCCCCTCATCCTCTCATTCAAGTCAATAAAGAAAGAAAACAACAAAGACCAAATCAAAACCAGGGTTGTGGTTGAATTGTCCAAAAAAGCCTGTCCTATTACATTACATTGCATTGAGCTGACACTTTTTTTTTCCAAAGCAAATAACAATAAGTGCAATAAACCATGAGGATTCAAACTCAGAAAAACAAGAGAAGTGCTGACATATTCACTTTGAACAAGCAAGACCATTGTAGATGCTGCCGCATACAGTACGTTCAATTCTCAAGTGCTACTTTTTAAAAGATTATTGTCTAAGGTACAAATGAAACAGGTTTTCAGGTACTATGTCTTATCCAATCTACTTATCCCTAACCTCAGTGAAAAGGGCCATTTGCTTAAGGAGAGATTTGAAGGAGAATTAATCAGGACTTAGGAAAAGAGAATTTGGTGCTAAGAGAATCCGACTGCAATTATGGTATGCCGGCGCATGTTATTGATGTGTGTCTGTCGTTGGTAAATTACAATATTCTGTCAAGTGCACTCCCATAAACACATGATCATACTTTTCCCCGTGAATTCTTATGCTGTTGTTTTATAAACGTGGACAACAATGAATATATTCTACATTACCAATATTGGAATTTGAGATAAAATGATCGATCAGGAAGGAAGTATTCAAGCGCCTTTTCTATCATCTAGAGAATCCAAACATGGCTCATGGCTGCCACTGGGGTGCTTCCGGGTCATTTCACTCGATTAGGAACATTCCCAAAGCAAAGTTGAAAGTTCGACCACAACCCAGGACGTAAATAGAAGAGGAATCAATAACTGCATAAAGTGCAGGTGTACAGGTCAGGTGGTTGCAGGGCTGATGGGAAACATGTGCAACTAATAGGGCCGAGACAGTCAATCAAACAGGCGAAAAAACACACAAAGACTGCAAGTAAAAACAGACAGGACTTCATTGAGTCCTTATTTATTAGCATGGCTAGAAATGTCTTTATTTTTGAGACCATTATCAAATTAACATTGTAGACTTTCCCATTGGAGTTTGTGCTCCATTGTTGTGGTCTTTTCCAAATGAGCCACAAGTAAATGTACGGTTTTTTTTTGAGTATTGCGAACAAATTTGCCTGAAAGACTCAAAAGTAATACCCATCTATTTTTTTTATTTTTCCCAACTTTTTTTTACCTCTACATATCCGGTACTGGGCTCCTGATGATGATATACTTCTGATTATTTCCGGACTAATGTTCTCTTTAACCAAAGTTAAGCAACACCTTTCTTTCCACTTTTGGGCGCTTTGGACATCTGTGACATGTTTTAATCATGACGCCTAACAGTTTAAATATCAAATACTAAACAATTTATTTTCTTTTGTAATTTTAGTCCAACTAAAGCTTCCGCCATACATTTCCATGTGCGGTGAGTAACAGCACCAGTGCAGCACAGATACCCCTTTTACAACATGATGAGTCTTTGCTCCTCAGTGGATTTATGAGGGTCTAAATGGCCAGGGCTGCATATTAAAGCACCTTATTTGAACTAGATAATGTGATTACGATAAGATCAATTAACGCCCGGCGATAACGGCAACTGCGAGCCCCATTGTCGTTTTGATGACATTTGCGTTTGGTCTGGTAATGTATGTCCTATGGTGATAATTAAGACGCCAGCTTCAGAGGCAGGCTCGCTGAATAGGAGGGAAGGCATTACACCCGGACCTTTTGGCGATTAGCATCTCCGCTCCGTCTCGCCCGCCACCAGCTTCAAGTGGGGCTTTTGAAGAACGCCAAATTGATTCCATATCCCACCGCCGCCGCTGTGCTTGACAATCATTTCTTGATGTCTTGATGTGCGTAATGTTTACAAAGCATTAAAGAGGGAAAGCCTCGAGCAGCAGACTGCCGAGAAGAGGCCGTTCTGAGAATACTTTAAGGTATACATGATACGGTGAAGGAACTTACTCGCGTCTAGTGTCAGGATTCAGTCTTATGGCAAAAAATACACCACGGCAGAGGGTTTACATTATGCTGTTTGAAGGGTTCCAGCTTTAAAGAACCCTTTACCTTCCTTTTTGACACAAAAAGGAAGGTAACTTCCTTTTTGTGTCAACATACCTGTTTTTTATATTTTACGATTTGGAGTAATATGGACATAAAATAATGTATAATCTGGGAATACTGTCTTTCAATATCAAATAAATCGTAGAAAAGTTTCCAAATGATACAGTATTCAACTCTACTGTTTAGTTTTTATCCTACATCATTAGGCTACATTTCTACTATGATAAAAGAAAAGGCCAATAATGGCATTTTTATCAGTATCCTTTTTTTCTGTGCTTATCGTAATGCTGAAATATGTGCATATTGGATAAGAATCTTGTGTTGCTTTATTAACATGGAAGAACAATGTTTTCAGAATGCTTCCTGTTGACTTTAGAGTTCCAATTTCCATGTTGTGAGTGGCTAAAATAGTAAGTACACTTAAGTCTTAAGACGAAAATAAGTTGTTATATAGTCAGTGGTAACTTTTCTGCCCATACTGGCAATAATAATAATAATAATTAAGAAACGCTGAAAAGACCCCAAAATGCTTGAGACTTTCCAGTATTGAGGACTCAAGTATAGAACATGACTTATTTATATTGGAACTAGTCTCTAAGTATTGTCTCTAGCATATCAGTCTTAGATAAATAGTCTTAACAAATTGTACTTCCAAGTCTAAGAGATAGTGAAGACATTTTCTAGTCCACACCAAAACAGAACTCACATTTATATGTTTTAAAGCATTGATACTCTTTGGGTTTCTACAATCACTGGCATCACTGCTAAAGTAGAGAAATACGCTTGATCCGTTTGAAGCTAGCTGAGCTTTCATTATTGTAACTTAACTTAACTTAACCTTAACTTTAGAGTGTTGTTCTGTGCAAAAAGAGGGCTGTCGGTTATGTACACGTTACAGTAAAGTTTAACTAGAAGGTGTAATTTTACTGCCAATTTTGACTAAATTAATCATTTCACCAACAAATGATTGAACAATCACATGGCATAATTCATAGCATCAGGCTAAACATGCTATCCTTTCTCACATTAAACTCTCTGAAAAGGCAATTGATAATGGCAACAATGCATTGCCATTCAGGAAAAAAATCAAATAAAATTCTTACGGTCCATTTGGTATTCTGTTTTAGATAAAAGTTGACAATGTTTTTAATGAAACATATTTCCTGCAGAATGTATCAACAGCTTGCATCCAAGGCATCAACGTCTGCATTCTCAGTTTATATTTGGAACCATCTTGAAATGTTTCTACGATATCTCTTTTCAGGAACAGCAATCACTGTTCATGATGTTGCCACGCAGCTTCAGTGTCTTCCGCAGTCTTAATGAATATCTCTGAGCTTCTTCAGATTGATCTCAGCTGTCCCTGGGGGGGCAGGTTGAAGGAGAATAGTCGCCACGTAGAAGAAAAGATAATGATGAGACTAACGGGGGAGGGAAAAGAAGTTTGATTGACAATCGCAGACTGCAATTAGCGTTCTTTCAAAGCATCTGTGTATTGCTGGTGTATGTGATGTGTACAGTATGTGTGTTTATTTTTAGTTGTGTTTGGAGTGTGCAGTGATCTGGATCCGTGATCCGGTGGTTCTGATCCGACACACAGGGACGAGTAGCGCTGGGTGTGAGGCGCCACTACCAGATGGCATCCTGTATGAACAACCCTGTCTCTCATGCACACACACACAAATGGACGCCCCAACGGTCTGATGGAATGGTCTTGATTCTGTCAACCTGCCATACATCAAACGCGTGCTGTGAAACCAGTGTAAAAATTAATTACTCTTTGTTTGTTTGAGCAGTGCGAAATCCATGGTGAATTTTGATTGTAAATGCATCAAGTTCTGCTCCATGTACAGCATAACTACTATATAGACACATATTGCAAACATGGCAATAGATACACACTATCGTTGTGTTTTTGTCATGAATTGATGGTACTATGTCTGAAAAACTAAAATAATAAGCAACAAATCAAGTTTTGCAATTATGTAATGTCAAACTAATCTTGTATATGTATCAATACAACATTATACTAATAGTATCTTGTCTTTCAGCTTAACATTTGCAAAAAAGACATACTATTTTAAATGTGGAATCTTAATTCTGAGCTTTGAGGCATGTTGCTATATCTTCTTTTGCTAATCTGCAAAAGCAAAATCCAGTTTAATGAATAGGCGGCAGTAGACCACAACAAAGCTGTTGCTGTTAGATATTTTAGGTCCTTCTAAAACCATTAACATAGTTTAAGGATAGATGTTATTTACCTTTTTAAGTGGTGATGCAGAAATGAGTCCTAAAACCCGGAAAACATTTGGGATTTTACCACTTATGGTTCCTTCATCTCGAAGTCAATGTTTTTTTTGGTAAGAAGAAGTGTACACAAGCTTTTGAGATATTTACGTTTTGTTGTGTGACATAAAACAAGTCAGTAAAAGCTCCACTTGTGGATGTCCAAAGCTTCTGTGTCATAAAACAAGTCCACCCATAGCCTAGTGGTGGTGATTTGCATCCATGTTAGTTAATAGCCTAACGTTAGCTTTTTATTTCTTTACGGTTCAAAAATCATAAAGGGGTGTTAATATTTTAAGATTATTACGTGTGTTTGCCACAAATCTAATTTCTTTTGCAATAAACCAAAATCCAATGAGGAAATCCCATTGCTCATAGAGGGAGCCCTTGCGATGCTAACTTCCAGGTCGGCACACAAATATACGTCATCATTGTCACACTCGTTTTCTGCCCCAATCGTTAACCGTCTGAACATTCTTGATTCTTCTTCGTTTCCTTCCTTCATTGTTGATTTTTGACTGTTGGTAGCACCTGACTTATTCCATCATCCGACTTCAGCCTCAAAATCGATAGAAAGATTTTGATTCTTTTCTTTAAATATGTACTCTTAACTTATTCATACCTCCATGGTCTAAGCTGGTATAATCAGAGGGCATGTCGGAAGAGCATTAAAAGGAAAAATCATGGAAATCCGCTTGTTCCCCTGTGCTTCCCTTTAACTCAGAATCACAGTCAAGCACAGATCATACATATGTACAGAGCTCCTTACTCCCCGACGCATGCAGCAGGTCTGTTGCTGCAAATGAACGCGCCCCTTGATATAATTCTCATCAAGGTTCAATCAATTCTGTCTTCCTTTGCCTGCAGCGGTGTATCAAAAGGGTTCTTCATCAATTTCTTTCCCTCTATTCTGCTCACACCCCCCTGCTGCTCCTCATCTTCAGATTGAGACAGGGGACTTCAGGGGTAGGAGGGTGGGTGGAGGATCAGTCGCGGTCGTGCGTTAAAGTTGAAAATGTGGTTTCCACAAGACTCCTTTGGCGTGAGGCTTGGACAACATGGCAGATGTGGAAGGGTTAGTAATGCAGATGTGGGATGGTGATTGGTGTTACATCATGTGATGACATGTATGCGTACCCACGCAGAGAAAGAGTAAATCAGATCCTTTGGGGAAAACTCTTTGGCTTACGGGTCGGCTGGTCAGTGAAGGGGGCTGCTGACAGGAGAGTTCTGTATTTCACAGGATAGAAGTTGGATCAATGGTCCAGTGCTGTGGGAGGTGATGGTTAAATGTTTTGGCATTCAGGTCAGAGGACAGTCATCTGCCGACCCTCTGGTGAAAGCTAGAATAATCTGAAGCTTACCCAGAGATAAATGACCACTTAGTGCAAGGAGCTGCAACCTTTCACCGGCCTGTCAGCTTGGTTTCCACACTAGATACACACTAAAGCTTGAGATGATGTTTGCTGCAAAACCTACTGAAGGCTTCTGAAAAAAAGTGTAACTTAAAATGTTTAATTGTATATAAAAATATATGTGTTTAGAACAATGCATGACGATTATAATCCTCATCGATTGATTTGTTTTAAAATGTCAGGTTTATCAGTGCTTTACCCCCCAGAGACAAAAACATGTAGGTCCAAAGCCTTTGGCAATGAAAGGGACTAGCAAAAAAATGGTGACTTCCAATGGGACTGATCACCTTTTGTCCAACTGTATTTTAAGTTGGTGATTGCGAACTCCCTGTAGTAGGCAGACATTATATTACTTACTGAATGGAGAGGTAAATGATCAGATTCAGCTTTTAACTAATTGTACAACTTTTAGATCATTATGATAAAAAAAGGGCTATTGAAATGTTCATACAGGGAAGTTCGTTTAGCTAAATCTGCTTGTTCACAGATGTGTATGTTCACAGATGTATATTTTCAATTGGAAAAAGGTACTTTACGTAAAATTAAACACTACAATCTGTATTTCTATTTACAGTTGTACATAGTCAATGTGTTTGGTCATTTCTTTGTTGATATTTAATCTGAGCTTTCTGCAATTATTCGAGTGAAGTAGAGGAGCGCCGGCTGAGCGCTGAGGTTCTAGGTTTTGGAAGTCAAATGGAAAAAGAACATCTGGGACCAATAATATAATAGACAGAAACGGAAGTAGTAGTAGCACCATTTGGTCACTGCGGAAATGCCCTTAAACATCTGCCGCACTTTCTGGTTGTCTGGATACAAACAGGTACTTGTAATTGAAAAAAAAAACTACTATTTGCCCTGATTTTTTTAATAAGATTCAGAAAGAAATGTATAGTTTGAATATTAAATACATATCTGTTAAAGAAAAAAATCCAAATCAGAATATAACTATAACAATATCATCTACGATGCATCATAATCATTATCATTCAAACCATCATTATAACTTTGTGTATTAACAGAAGTGATGTCCGTTTAGTTTTTCCTAGTCCATATAGTGTAATTAAACTGATTAAATCAGTAAAATACAAACCAACATTTAGATTTATTGTGGACTCCACAACGTAATGAATATAAGAGATTTACAGACACACTCAGTATACACACTGTGTTTATGCTGTATTTAGTCATCTGTGGGCACTGGGACCGAGGCAACCTGCTGCGTGGCGTCCCGATCTGTTGGGACCCAGATGGGAATATGAGTCTGACGGCGTTTGTCAGCGAGCCCAGATAGGCCTCCTAACCTCCCGCACCTCCTCTTCCCTTCCTTCCTATTCTCCCATTTCCCCATCCCTCCTACTCGCCCAACCCAAAAAGCAATACTAAACACAGTAATACCTCTGTTGGTCCCCACTGCGTGTGGTGCTGCCGAGGTTAGCCACTCAGAAGCCTCAAACGGTGTCTCGGAGATGAGGTATAGATGGAGTTTGATTGAAAGAAGAGAGAGAAAGAGAATCGGATGGGGAGTCCCAGGGTGAATGTGTTGTGCCATCCACAGACTCCTGATGTGACTTCATTTAGATTTATATCAGTCGCTAAATTAGAATAATCACTTCTAAAGCACTCCAGGCTTTCTCTTTTTTTTAGGGGGAGGGTTTCTTTTTCTGTTTCAGCTGTTTTAAAAGCCCTCTCACTTTTTGCTTTTCATTTGTCTTACAATGCAGTTTGCTCTTTCTTTAGGACACGCTACTATCTTTGTTTTCCCTTATATAGCCCTATAGCCCTCCTCTCTACTTTCTTAGTTAACATGTCTTTTTTATCCATATTTCTCTTTTATTTTATTTGGTCAACTACTTTTATATATTTTCTTTTAGACAGGACATACTATATTCATTTTCAGGTTCATATTTGTATGTTGTGCCTCTACTTGGACATGTCTCCATGCTTTATTGTTCAAAAAGCTCTTTATTTTTCTCTTACTGACTGTGCTGCAGCGCCTCTTTTCACCCTCTGTCTGAAACCAGAGCCTAGTCTGCTCTGATTGGTTAGTTGGCCGACTCTGTTGTGATTAGTCAACTGCTTATGTCCAGCCACTTAGCCTATCACTTTGGACTGGCCAATAGAGGTGGGTGTGTTACATAGTGATGTCATTATGTGATGGAGGTAAACAAAGGAGTCCAATGAAAGCGTTTCAGGCAGGGGGGGATTATGTGGGACAGAAACTCCCTCTGGAGGGAGTTTTGGGATTTTAGCCTTTGCAGACCATTTACATGCACACAAATATATATAACACACGCTGTGGTTGTGAAGAACTGCCCGAGCAGTCAACATGTCGATGTATCCTTGGGCAAGATACTTAACCCCGAGTTGCTCCCGATGGCCTGTGTGGTGTGAATGTGTATGAACGTTAGTTCCCTAGAGCAAGGTGTACTGCTCTGTATGAATGAGGTGTGAATGACTTGTAAAGCGCTTTGAGGGGTCGTAAAGGCTGAATAAAGTGCTATTTAAGTACAGTTCATTTACCATTACCATTTGCAACACAGGAAAGGGAAAACCCCAAAACGTTGAATAGGGACCTCTTTTATATATTTGCAAATAATTTGGGAGAAGTTGGACTTCAGGTTAGATGTGTATGCAACAATATACTCCATTAAAAATTCCAGTATCCTTATTGGCAATTAACCTGATTCTGAATAAAAAGGCATTTCAAATATATGACCGGTATTTGTCAGGTACAAGCCACTAATAACCTTGCAATCTTGGCTAAAGGGTCATAAATAAAGGATCAGGACATAAATATGAAGGTAGATATGGTGCAAAATGTGAAAGCTTGTAAAACCTGATGTGAGCACCTGTAGAGTACAATGTGAGAACTTGCAGAAAATAAATCGGAGCATGTGAGCATACATTTACCCTTAAATACCCACGCATCTGTGAACAAAATTTGATGAGCTAGTTTTGTAGCTTGTAGAAAGAAAATGAACTTAGTGATGACATTTTCACTTGCAGACATTTTTTTTTTTTCAAAATATTTTCCATTACAACTGCAACTTGATTATTGCAACCTCTCAAATCAGTCATTACAACTTCACGAATCTGCTCTGTGGTAGTATAAATCGACAAATTTGCTGCCTTGACTTTTGCTACGCTTCTTGCAATGAATGTGTGTGTGTGTGTGTGTGTGTGTGTGTGTGTGTGTGTGTGTGTGTGTGTGTGTGTGTGTGTGTGTGTGTGTTGTCTGTTGTGTGTGTGTGTGTGTGTGTGTGTGTGTGTGTGTGTTTGTGGGGGGGGGGGGGGGGGGTCGATGCTCGCTTTGCTTTTAATCATACAAAGCCAGATACATCAATGTTTTACTTGTCTCCATAGCGCCGTGGTTCATTGTTTATTAATGTGATTAAGCGGCATTTACCGTTTAGTCTCCCGTTAACTCACGGCAGCGGCCACTGGACAGTATTCACTGTCTGACTGTCACACAAGCAGCTGATCATACCCCCCATCTCCATAACTGAAGGTGTTTCAGTCTGAACTGACGCTGTTTGGCATCACAACGCTGTTATGAAAGTGTCTCTGGTATAAGATGGGTTGATTATATCATAGCAACCGAAGCTAATCTGACTGTCTTGACTACTTGCTATCATATTGTGGCAGAAGCCGTTTATATGTAAGTAATAAGGCATATTTTACCGGCATATTTTTCATTATGATTTTGCTTGTGATAGTCTGACATGGCAACCTGTGCAGCCCATGTATTGATTCCATCTGATAGCTGCTATTACAAAACAGGACAACGTCTGCCTGCTCTTCACAGCATTGATCAATAACAGCGAACGGATGGTGATTGGAGTAAGGTAATACAAGCATCACACTGAGCCTGGTTATTGTTGCCTGACTATATAAAGTGTGTGTTTTTTATAAGTGTGTGGTCACGATCTAGTCACTTTGCGCAGCGCTACTGCTTGTTACATTTTGTATTTGACACATTCATCGCAAGAAGCGTAGCAAAAGTCAAGGCCGCAGATTCGCCGATTTATACTACCACAGAGCAGATTCGTGAAGTTGTAATGACTGATTTGAGAGGTTGTAATAACCAAGTTGCAGTTGTAATGGAAAATATATTGAAAAAAATATATATTTTTCTGCAAGTGAAAATTTCATCACTAAGTTCATTTTCTTTCTACAAGCTTTTTCTTTTTTGCTGTGACTTCAACTTTTGTTCACAGATACGTGGATATTTTATACAAGTGTAAATGCATGCACACAAGCTCAGATTTGTTTTTCTGCAAGTTCTCACCTTACAGGTGCTCACATCAGGTCTTACAAGTGAAGTACACCACACAAGCTCTCGCATTTTGCACCATATCTACCTTCATACATAAAGTGTTTTAGGAAATGTGAGCAAGATCTTACAACAGTTCCTTCAATAAGCTGTTAGGTATCTTTATTTACCAAATGGATGGTTATGACGTAACTTCTTGTTCTACTAGCTGCATGTCTCATTTTGTATCCAGAGTCTGTGTTCTCCTTAAAAAGCAAGCACAAGAACATACAAGTTCTGTTCCACTTGAAAGGTACATCTGACACGCACATGAATGCACCATTAGCCATTATTTGCACACCACTGCTCCCCCACCAGGTCCTCCAACAGATGTGAAGGCTGTGAGTTTTGCGGCAGAGTTGGACACACTGGGCTGCGGCTGAAATGTGTGTGTTTCCCACTGTGAGGTGACAGCAGGGCAGCCCCATTTAACAACTAGGTCATTCCCAAAAGGAACCCGCTGGATGTTTGTTTTATGACTTCTGAGGTTTGGTTTTTGTGCATGTGCGCACAAGCAAACAACAAGGACAAGAAGTCATAAACGGACACTGACACACACGGACGTAACACACTTTGTCGGAGCTAGGCGCACACATCTTAAATACACATGGAAAGTAAACAGTGTAAAAAGTACAGCAGTGAGCACACACACGCACACGCACACACACACACACACACACACACACACACACACACACACACACTCACACACACACACTCACTCACTCACAGGCAGTTGTCATATGCATGCCTTCACAGTCAATCTCCCGATTTTTGACATGTACACTTTTACACACACACACACACACACACACACACACACACACACACACACACACACACACACACACACACACACACACACACACACACACACATATGCTTAGGCACTAACAAAAAGCATGCACAACCCTCCCTTCTCTCTCACACTCTCTCTCTCACACACACACACACACACACACACACACACACACACACACACACACACACACACACACACACACACACACACAGTTGTGCTTATGCATGCACAGCAGTCATTCTCAGACATGCCTTGTTTTGGACACAAATACAGAAAAAACACACACACACACACACACACACACACACACACACACACACACACACACACACATACAGACACACACATACAGACATTGCTTGCATTCTCAAACATGCATTATTTTGGACACGCACTGTGCATATAGCATAAACACAACTCTCAAAACAAACAGAAACATATATGTCAAGGCACACACACACACACACACACACACACACACACACACACACACACACACACACACACACACACACACACACACACACACACACACACACACACACACACACACACACACAACACAAAGCATGGACAGCCCTTCCTTCTAAGCACTCCTTTCTCTCTCCTACACACACAAAAACACACAGAAGAATCCTCAATGGTGCTACTAGTCCTAATAATGCTGGAGTGTTGTGGCAACTAGGCTTTAAGCTACAAATTGACTGGTAGCCGCGGGTGGGCTCATGTAGCTGCTTACTACTGCGACTCCTCCACTGTCCATTCAGCCAGAGGAGACTGTTAGACAGATATATGGCCACTTAATTGGCCCATGATGGCAGTGTGGCGGAGTGGTGATCGCCAGCGGAGTGCTAGACACTGGGATGATTAGGGGCCTGTGTGTGTGTTTGTGTGTGTGCATGGGATAGGAAGCCAAGCTCAGGGTCTGGGATCTCTTTTGGTATATCTCTGTGTGTGTGTGTGTGTGTGTGTGTGTGTGTGTGTGTGTGTGTGTGTGTGTGTGTGTGTGTGTGTGTGTGTGTGTGTGTGTGTGTGTGTGTGTGTGTATGTGTATAAAGAGACTGCTCAGCCCAGCAGGACGGCGGCAGGCCTGGACTTATTAGTCACTCGTCTCGAGCTGTCAGCCCACACAAAAGGCATCAGACGATTAAAAAAATGAACAGCCGCAAACATATTCTGCAAAACCGCTCGTCTTCTGCTATGTGTCAGGTGTGTGTGGGTGTGAGGTATATCGTTGTGTGTGTGTGTGTGTGTGTGTGTGTGTGGGGAAATGTGCGTTTTGATGGAAGCCTATTTTCCCTCAGAGTCCACTCTTCCTCTAAGTGGAGGAAATCAATGCAAATAAGGGAAGCGTGGAGGACTGAAAAGAATGACGAGAAAGGGGTTGGAAAAACAAACAAAGGCCGGGATTTAAGGAAATAAAAAAAAATAGACAAGAAGAAGAAGCGAGGGGGAAAATGGGATGAGAATGCCCATTAAGGTGGGAAATTGGAGCCCTTTGCTGTTAAGCATTCTGCTTGTGCCTATATTTCCCTGATGGTGTTGCGAGATTCGCCGGGCCTCCGAGTTATCCAGATGAGACCAGCAAGAATTAAAACGCCATATGTTCAGGACGGCACCTCGGCGCAAATCAAACGCTCCTGTAATTTCTCTCAATACAAAAGAGGCCCCTTACATTAGGCTCTCTCCGCTTTGCTGGCTTGTTTATTTCCACCCTCTTTTTGTCATGTTGATGTGGCGATTTATTCTAACTTAGTGCCGCTTTTTGCTGCTCTATAGGTTGCGTGTAAGTATGTGTGTAGACAGCATGTTAAGTCGTGTGTGATGACATCAGTGAAGGAATGACACTCTGGCCCCATGACCTTTTATAATGAGTGTTCCACATTAGAGATCTGCCATAGGCTGAAACAGTAATTGTCTTTGATAAAGGGAAATTCACTTATGTCACTTGTTTTTCCTTTTTTATTCCTTATTATAGTTTGTCTTAATACACAGTTATACACCTAGTCGTTATTCTGATCCCATTTGTAACATTACTTCATGTTGCCTTCATCTTGACAAGTGTTCAATGATTCTAAATGTTTAATGTCATAACATAAGCCTTGGTCTTAAGCCTTGGTCTTAAGCCTTGGTCTAGTCTCAGGTTTTAGATATAATTGCAATTCATTTAACTGGATTAATTGAAAGTATACTGTAGTTAGTACCATACAAATTAGTTCAGAAAGCAGCTTTTTTAAATGAACAGTTGCATTTCAGTTCCTTTTTCTTTCATACAAAACTATGGAAGCCATAATGAAGTTGTAACTTGTGTTTTGTATTAAAGAGGAAATATCTGTCCATTATCAGCTTTAATGTTCAAATAGCTCTTTATTTGTCTCATACTACCTGTGCTGCATCACCTCTTTTCACCTTCTGTCTGAAACCAGAGCCCAGTGTGCTCTGATTGGTTAGCTGCCCGGCTCAGTTGTGATTGGTCAAACGCTTAGAGATGTGTCAGAAATGTCTTGACCCTTAGCAAATCCCAAATAGAGGTGCAAGTGTTACAGAGTGATGTCATTATGTTCCAGAAGTAAACAAAGGAGTCTTATGGAGGCGTTTCGGGCAAGGGGGGAGTGTGTGGGAGAGAAACTCCCTCTGGAGAAAACACCGGGATTTTAGCCTTTGCGGACCATTTACATGCACAAACACCTGTATAACACACTACAGGAAAGGGAAAACCCCCCAAAACATAAAAGTTCTTCTTAAAGATTGATTAAAATGAATTATTTAAATGTTGCTGTATTTATATTTTCAAGTTCATGGATCTTTTGCTAACTAGCAGCAGCATCAGACTATAGTAAAGGCTCAATGTACCAGTGGTACAAATAAAGCCGTTGCGTGATGTGAGCTGATTTGCCGTAGCAGCTGAGTGTGTTGGGACTCTTACAGTACTGTATCGCTTATTTAAACATTTTGTGGTTTGTAGAAGGACCAATATGATAGTTCTAGTTGTACTTAAATAGTCTGTTACCTATAGTGTCTTTATTTGTATTAAGGAAGGAGTGAACGTGGCTTTCAAGATGTGTTTTATTTTTTTGCTCTGAGCATTTGAGCAGACTGATGATAAGGTTTCTAAGTTGTTGGGGAGATGTTCAACTGGATTTTCCCACTTTGGAACTAAACATTCCCACCAATATGAATGCAGCACAAAGACCCGCCCAACAGTGATAAAAGAAGAGAAACATAACCTTTGTATCCTCCCCATATTTCCAGATCTGCTCCAAATTGTAAAGGGTTCTCTTTTGGTTCATGCTACACAGTTCCACGTAGTTTCAATTAAAATCGATCACTGATTAGCAGACACATGCTCCATTTTAGAATAAAAGATTACATATATACAAATATGTATGTAAGCATAAGAAATACAACTAAAAGTATAAAATGTAATTCACAAAATAATTTAATATCCAATAAATAAGGACTCTGTTATAGAGGAACCAGGGCTCTTGGTTCTTTATTTACACCTGAGAGCACATTTTCAAACTGTGACCACGTTTTCTTTCTCTTTCCAAACCTCTCCAACCTGCTTCCACCCCCCCCCCCCCCCTCCACCTTTGTCCACCACCACCCCTTCCCATAATGCCTCTATCTATCACTATCTGTTTTTTTAAAATGTTACCCCTGCCTCGTCAGTCCCCATCGGCCCGACTCGCTCCGATAATTGTGTGTTTTCAACCTCTGCCGCCTTTGGCTAATTTAACCATAGATTGAAATGGAGTGACCCCCCCCCCCCCCAAACCACCACACCCCACTACCTCCACACACACACTCACATGCACACACACACACACACACACTCTCACACACACACACACACACACACACACACACACACACACACACACACACACACACACACACACACACACACACACACACACACACCGTGCGGTGTGGCAATCAGGAGTCTTGAATGGACTGTGTTTCCTCGGCAGACACAAGGCTGATTCCAAAGCTAATAGTCATTGTTTGAAGTGACACTGCTGCCCTGGCATTTGCTTAACCTTCTGTCTTATGCACAAGGCAGAGTCAATGCACAATCCCTGCTTAATTAATATCTTCACTCTCTTTCCACTCTCCTACTCCTTCATCCAACTCCCTTTCATCCCTGTAGAACCAGACAGAGATGGATAGTGTGATCTCTACCTTTCATGGTAAAGAAAGATCTTTATATATGACTCTTTTGTGTCTTTGACAATCAAATCAAATCAATCAAAAATATGTTATTCATCCCAGAGGGAAATTAGTTTTTGGTGACAGTTGCGCCATATTAGAATAAAATAACAACATATTTGTATTAACACAAGTTAAATGTAACCAGTTGTAATTTACTTTTTATGATTATGTAACATTTTAATTATAAAAAAAGTAACGTACTTTTTTTACATATATTTTTCTTTGTTTGTTTTTATACATATTCAGAGGTATTTGTGATGTTTGGTAATTGCTTTTAAGTGGGAACCAAATCAAATTTTTGAAATTGTGTTTCACCCCTTTCACCCATTTGGTTTTGGTTATAAAAAAAACTACACATGCATTTTTTAACTAACGCATGTAGAAATAATTAGGGAAATTAAGCAGATAAATATTGACGGGGTCGGGAATCCCAACAATATATACACAAAAGTGGTTCTTCTGCCATAAGCACACAAGATCAATATATAAATGTAACCTGCAAATCAAAATTAAAACTGACTTACCAGCAGTTATTGTGTTGCTAAATAGACATGGAGTGAATTCATAAGGGCTGTAATTGTTCTTAAATCATATGTGGAGAAAAGATGGACGGGAAAGGACAACAGCTGCAGCTTTTGATGAGTTAAACGGAAAGTTTAATTATAATTCACATAGCCACATGCTCATAAATACAAAGAGCAAAATAGAAAGTAATAGATTTGGATCCATTGCTCAACATCTTCACCTTGCAATGTCTCCACACACACATCTGCAATTTCAGTATGTTAAATCCACTTTGTTGTTTTATCTACAAAGCTCGTCCTCCAGACTCCACTCTCATAAATAGGAATCAATGCCTAGTTAAGACTGAAGACCGGCCAATAAACCCGAGCATAAAGCAGGAGGTAAACACTGCCACTGCTGCTCTCTGAATCTGACAAACTGTGAATCCTAATCCCCCTCATCTCAAGATTTCTCCTCTCACCTAATTCTCCCGTTTCTTTTGTTTGTTGTGTGATGTTTTATGAACACTCCATCAGACCAAAGGGCAAACCTGATATACTCAGCAAATTGGAAACAACAGTGACAATCTGGAGAGGGAAACATATGACTTGCATTATTCCTAGAATTAAATTAAAGGTCTCATTCACATACAAGGTAATTGGAGTATAAAACATCCTTGTTGAACTAAGATTTGAACCCTTGGAGTTGCTATGTCTAGGAGTATTACTTCCTGATTATGAGGATCATAACACAATTAATTGAATAATGCTGTTGTGGTTGCAGTTTGACAGAAATGGGTAAACAATATTCATTGAAGCTGCTGATTGAAGTAGCTTTTAGAAAATAGAATGATCAAATGCTAATGTGGAATCTGATGCCATGCACTTCTGGCAAAACATAACTCTTTATAATGGAACACAACAAACGTTTAGCTTATTCATATCTTCTCACGTTATATTGCAAGACAAGTGCAAAATAAATACAGGGTTCTTTCTGATTGGGAAAACAATGGGACAAGATGTACAAACAATAGGGCAGATGTTCTGATGCTGTCAGAGAGCCTCTTCCAGGGCTTTTTCTATGTATGAGGGCAATAATGTGGTGCTGATCTTGTACAGTACAGTAAGATACTGTATATCAATTATCGCGAGAACTTGACGCTTGTATACAAGATGGCGCTGCAGACATAAATAATAATGCGACGACAGAGCTCCGTAAAAAAAAAGCTGTCTTTGCCGCCTGATGATCTTTTTGAAATGATATTCATATCTTTTTGGAGTAATTTTGAAAAACAGAAACAGAGTTAGACAAAACCCTGTCTTCAATAAACACAGTTGGTGAAGTACTACACTTTTTTTCCTTTACTTTGACAGGTCAAATGCTGGAACAGGCACACAAATGCTTTGCAAATGGCTCTTGTTGGGCCTTAATAAGGCATACACGCTGAAAATAATTGTATGCATAGTTCTCTTTTTGTCCGAATCAGGGATAATTAAGAAAACTATAACTAAATGTGTGTGTTAACAATGATACAGAGACGCTGCCGACAACATCAAACACTAACTGTGACTATATCAAGACGCAATGTTGTGGATGTTAAACAAAAAAATGAAATGCAGTGTAATATATGAAAACCTGGCTGGAAGAGAACAGAATATATTTGACAGAAAGAGACAAACATTTCAAACCGTGACTTCAATTAGACAAAAATAATGACATACTGTTGACATATGTAAGACTGAGATAGTCTCACTTATAGTAAACCAGACTATAAACTACGATTGTTTTTATTTTTATATATATCAGTGGCCCCTGCTGTTTTATGATTGTTGTTCAAATACTGACAATCTGTAGATCTATTGTGGCGGTTATTACAGAATGTGACAAACTGAATAAAAATGACTTGATGAACAATATGGTTTTGAGGGAACAGAACAACAGTTGTAAATATTGTGAATAACATCTATAGACTAATTACAAAAGGTACAGACTGTCATCTTTTCCAGCTGGGCATGAAATAATAATTTCGCTGTGTATTTTTGCTAAACGAGCCAATATGCATTTGAAAGGGGAAATGAGAACAAAAGAAAAAGAAAAAAGTAAATACATGTGTAGACAAAGAGAAACAATTTGTGTTTCGCAATTATACATTTACGATTCCAATTCTTCCCATGTGTAAAAGGCTTATTTTTGATTCAAAAATGCTTGAGGTATGTGCACATAAAGCTGTACTTTGTGTTGTATAGTAAAATGGAGCCGTTTGGACAGAGAGGTCAGTTGTTTGTGTTTTCCTTAGTGTGTCTTTAGTAGAATCTCTTCCTTCCTCTTTTTCTTTTTCTCTTTCTTGGTGTCCGATGAAGTGGTCAGCAGTTGACAGGCGCTGCCATGGCTGACAGGACACACACCGCCTGTGTCTGTGTGTGTGTGTGTTTGTGTGTGTGTGTGTGTGTGTGTGTGTGTGTGTGTGTGTGTGTGTGTGTGTGTGTGTGCGTGCGTGTGTGTGTGTGTGTGTGTGTGTGTGTGTGTGTGTGTGTGTGTGTGTGTGTGTGTGTGTGTGTGTGTGTGTGTGTGTGTGTGTGAATGTGTGTGTGTGTGTGTGCGCGGGAGACAGACGCTGCTTGAGGGCACATCGGCCCTGTGCTGCAGAGCATGGCAGGAACAAAGCCACAGGGACACAGAGTCAATGACATCTCTCTCCCTCTTTCACCTGCTTTCCTTGAGTCACCCTCTCTAAACGTTTGACGCACTCCACTCAGCACCACAAGAAAGAGAATGTTTGCATTGTTTGTTCTTTTAATAGAACTGCCCACTACGGCTGCGTTTGTGGTGTAACTCCAGACAGGGGTTGGCGTCTCAAAGTGGGAGGACTGAGTTATCAACTCACAGGGTGGGCCTGGCACTCATGCCATGGCAAACCGTCAAGGGGCTGCTGAGATTCGCAAGGTGAGGGTCAAGAGACTGACCAAAGCATCCTAAAGCAGCAGTTGGATTCTCTCTGGTAGTTTTGCCAGGTTATCTCGATGTGTGGTATTCATGAGTGGTGCAGTAATGACGTATTTTTTTAAGCTATCCCCAAAGTTAGCAATGCAAGAGCTCCCTCGACAAAAAGCAATTGGATTTCTCCTTGCTATTTTAGGATAATCTCCACATACAGTATTAACACCAATTTTATCATTTCAGAAGCGTGATTGAATTAACCTGATATAAACAAGTAGCGCAAACAAACTACATCACGTTAGCATGGCTGCGCATCCCCAACAATAGTCGAAAAGCTGAATGGTGATCAGCATGAAGACGTTTACACATAGAAGCTTCGGAGATTCACAATAGGGGTACTTACTAATGTATTTTATGTCGTAGAACAACAAGTAACAAAAAAGTTATTCCGGGATTTAGGACTTGTTCCTGCACCATTCTATACTACAACACAACGTTTCTTTGAATGTTTTTTAAGCAAATGCTAATCAATGGCCAACTTTTTCCTCAATATCTACTTCAAACGCTTGGTCAGTGCAGCCCTACACGTCAAACAATGAGGCTTCATTCTGGTCACTGTTTAAAACTGTGGTTCATTTTGTGAATTCAAACCAAACTGCTTGGTTTTGTTTTGCTAGCATAATGTCTTGATTAGCTTGAGGAAAGCATTGGGTTTTGTATTCAAAGGGTTAGCATTAGCTTGATATTACGTTACGTTAAGAACACAAGTCAACAAACATGTTTCGTAATACTTTAAATGACAGGACTAACATACATTGGTCATATGACCCTAACATTACACATGGTAGTTGTTACTAGAGTCCCTTTCATTTTGATACAGAGCATAGAATGTATGTCCATCCAACTCTGTAATACTGGAGACTTTTCACCAAGGATGAGGGTTGACTGCTTGTACTGTGGATCCTCATCAGGATTGACCAAGGGTATGTGTGCGTGTGCATGTGTACGTTGTTCATTCTCATGTTGGTATCTAAATTAAATTGTCTTTATCTCCTCCAGAAGAAAAGAGAGGATGGGGAGTGGGTGTGAAAATTAATTTGTGAGATCAAAAAATATTTAATTTTGCTGCACATCAAACAAACTTTGTCTTCAGACAGGGTGTACTGAGGCGGGCCCGCCTTTTTCTTCTTCTTCCTCTTCTTTTTATTCATCTGCTTCCCCTTTTTTTCTTTAATTAAAACAGCATTCTATTATTACTGCAGATGAAAAGGAAACATCTATTCAAACAGTACAGTCGTACAGGACTACCACTAATCTTTTGGTAATTATTTTTTAATTGAATCTTTTGAGCACAAAAGCCCTGAGCAGATGCTTGCATTACAGCGGTCCCACATGGCGCACCACGCCATGTATACGAGATGACGCCCGCCTCGCCACGAGCGAACGGCAGGACAACACTGGAATGAAAGTGCTGGGGAAAAATTAAGGATGGATTGGAATGAAAGAGGAGAGAAGGAAGTCTGCAGAGATGCAAACTTATGTATGGATGAACAGCTCAGCAGCTCTTTAGATGTCTGAACATGCAGCGCTTGCACACTCACACACGTTAGAATCATTTCTGCTAATACACACACTTGGATGTAAAATGAGAGGTCAAGAAGCTTGAATTTAAACTGTGCCTTCTTACCTCCACTATTTCTCCTTGCAATCCCTCTTTCGTCTGGCTGAACTTTTTCAGTATCTGCAGAGTGGTGATTACAAGCACATAATGATCGGCCTTAAGGAAATGGAGGGGGGTTCTTTAAAAGAGGCTCCAAAAGATGAACCCAGTCTAAACTTTCCAGCGTTTTGCCTCCGAGAAAAGATCTTAAAAACACCTTATTACCACAGAGCTCACCGTTTCATCGACATTTGATATGCTTCCACTTCGGTGTGAGGGATCCAGGATGATGTGTGTGTAAAGTTCTCCCTCTGAGATGCCTCATAAGTGCTTAAAAGACATGTAGAGGGAGATGCAAAGAGGGGCTTAAGGAGCAAGCAAATAGCAGCGGCTCGGAGAAAGAGACATCTTTAGCTTGGCTGTATGCAACAGCATATTGGCTCTTAATCATGTCGAGTACCCGTCAGAGCTAGCCAAAGCCGGTTAAATCACATTACTCATGCATTGTGCATGTATGTGTGTGTGCACGAGATTGTGTGTCCACGCACTGAGGTGTATGTATGTGTGTTTTCGAAAAGGCAAGTGCGGGACAAAGTGAGTGTGTGTTAGCCCAGACTAAACATCGGCTTGGTTCTGCTTTATAAATCATGTCAGAGTAAGAAATCTGTCCAAACTGGCAAACATTTTAAGTTACACTTATAAAAGCCCAGTTTTAGGCCTAAGAGTAATAACATTTTTAAAATATGTTTACATTGCTATGCCGGTCAATCGAAGACTTGCTGAAGAGCAAATCCACTGTGTAGTATTTCTCGTGGGTCCTTGAAGATATCTGAGTTTATGCTAACGACAGCTGCTTCTTCTTGTTCGATTTTGAGTAGCTAACACTACAACAGCCCTGACAAATATTTCCTATTTTATCCACTCAAATAAAAGTTCTTCAATGTAGGCAGCCAAAGAGCGATGCTGCTCCATTTTCATGTGATTAGTGCATCGTCAGCTATTAACGATGCTGTGTTGAGACAGATTGAACCGTATATATAATATAACATGTTTGCAGCCATTAAGTGCGTACTTAAGACTCTGGGAATGATTCATCTGGGAAACATTAAGTCAGACGGCCAGCCAGTGGCGCCAACGTTAGCTTAAATAGCTAGCAACAGCTGATCAAATCTGCTGGCTGTCATTTTAGCCAACACAATGCGGTTTCCATCCATGCAATCTATGAAGTGATTCTTATGCGGTGCAGAAATATCTGCTTAATTACAGACAAGAAAATCCTAGCTTTGTCCTTCCTTCAGATAGCTTTTATAGCATTTGCAAAAGGACCTGCCATTCATTGCAGCCTTCGACGGTGAAGGCAGGCAGAACTTTTGGAAATGCTGATGTCAGAGCCGTTGATGCGTGGCAGTTTGAAAGCAGCTTTAGTCTTCCTGTTTGCAACCAAGGATCTGTAAAAATGAAAAAATGTTGGTTTTCAAAAGATATTCACTGTTGCAGTTGCACATTGTAGAACATTTAAGAGAATTCCCGTGGAGAAAGAACCAGACAAAGATGATGATAAATCAAATTGGTGAATATAAATATGACATTTAAATCAGTTAACGAGTTCATCATATTTTTTGCATTGCTAGATAACAAAAGTATTGCTTATATAGTCATGGGAAATATGTGGTGTTTTTTCTCACCCTTTCCATTGTTTAATACTCCTTTCTAATACGACTTGGAGTTTCTCTTTCAGCTTCAAAGAAGGGAGTTTTTATAGTTTATCTTCAGCTTCAGATTTCATGGAATAATTCTGAGAAGCTTGCAATAACGTTGGAGGCAACCGTTTCAGTCACACAAACAGAAATAACATGCGTATCTCCTTTGAAAAAAGGGTGGATTCATCAATATTTAGTCTAATTAAACCTAATGAAATAATGAAGTGAGAACGTAGAGACAGATAACACTGAGAAAAAGAGAAGGATTCTGCTGGGTGCTGGATGGTACGGGGGAGGGGATTGGGCAACAACGACCAATCCTGAGAACGGGAGATCAACAATGCCATAAATAACCTTGGGAGAAGTCACCTATCCTCCCGCAGGCGACAGCTCGTCAGGGAAATGAATGGGTTGTCACTGTCGTCTTTGTGCCCATGGCTGAGGGCACTGAAGCTGGCACTGTCGCACTTGTACACAAATGGAAACAAAAAAAAAGGTTTTCTTTCCTCTTTTAATGTTTTCGAAATCCCACCGCCGCCGCCGCCACTACTCCTGCAACTAACACACACCCAGGTTCACAAACACTCTTTGAAAGCGCGCATCCACTTAAGCTAAGACGACACTCGGAAAGCGACGAGGGGTGTTGATGGTGTAGGTGGGAATAAACACACATACAATCTCAAACACCTCTCAATCGCTCAGTCTGTCTTTCTCAATCCCCATTTCTCTATTTGTCTCTCTCTGGACTCCAGGTGTGTTGGATTTTATCCCCGCCGCATTTTATTCTCATTCGACACAATATTTACCCACAGTTCAATAGGCTTCAATACTGCGTCCTATAAGCACTGCTTTGTCTCTTTGTGCTGTGGTGTGTGGATAAAACAGATCAACAGCTTTAGGCTATTGGCGTATTGTTTATCAAATTACAAACACCTTTATTACTCGATTTTGCCGGGAGAAATGAATTGGACCATATTAGGAAATTAGCACACATTCTGTCATTATCTGTTTGTTTACCCAATGTGTTTTATTCATAATAATAATTATGGGTGAGGGGGAAGTCGATTTTGCCACCACTCTCACTCCATTCCACTTTCATTCTTATACAAATAATTACAAAGAACTGTCTATCTGCCAAAAAAAACATATTGATATGTTCATGCATTTGTTCCTTTGCACACACACCAATACCATTTACTAGGAATGTTTATTTTTGACACTGGGAAATCAGAAGGAGAAAAAAAAAACACAGACCACTACGAATAACAACAAGGCTATTTTTTTTTTATTTTTCTTTCACTTCTCCGAAAATGGACCTTTAGGAGCAGGTAAAGCCTAAATCATATTTTGTCCATTTACCAGTTGAGCATCATGATTGGACTATGATCTGGACTATGATTCTGACACTCCATGACATTTTGGTATCCAGGCAAGGCATGGCAAGTTTATTTATACAGCACTTTTCAACACAAGGCAATTCAAAGTGCTTTACAAAAATGAAAGACATTAACAGCATTTAGAAATAGTGAAAAGGGCATTTTAAAACAGTCATTAAAAAGCAAAGAGAGTCAAATAAACATAAAACATCAATAAGAATAGTTACAGTGCGGTGTAAGATATGAAGAGTTGATTAAAAGCAGCGGCAAAAAGAAACGTCTACAGCCTGGATTTAAAAGTAGTAAGAGTCGCAGCTGACCTGCAGGTTCCTGTAGTTGTTCCATATATTTGGAGCATAATGACTGAACGCTGCTTCTCTATGTTTCCTTCTGACTATGGGGGCAGAAAGCTGACCCGTCCCGGAACACCTGAAGGCTCTTGATAGTTTATAACGTAGCAGTAATACTATTCAATGCTTTATAAACCAGCAGCAGTCTTTTGAAATCAATTATTTGACAGGACAGTTATCTGAGCTATTATACTACTCTCTCAACAGTAAAATACATGGCAGATAATGACTTATTGTACAGGACTGACACAAAACCTACGATGTACCTGCGATGTAATGTGGCAAAAATTCTTTATTGTGTTACGTGTGTGAGTGTGTGAGGATGCTGTGTTGTCATTGTCACGCTGTCTGGCTGAAAATACATGACTCAAGCACTATTCCACACATATTCACATCTCAAAAAAAAAAAAAAGTCACAGCCTCCTTTTATGCAGAGAATGGCTTTACAATTCATTTCAATTTCCTGCAGGGCCCAAGTGACTTCAGAGAGTGAGTAATCTGAGCAAGAACTCCATTTAGCCCTGCACTTACATCTTAACCCCAAACCCGATATTTCACAAACACGACTATTGCGTGTGTGGAACGCCGTGTGTCGACTTTATTTAATTTGACAAAGGCCTGGGCGTAACGTATTACAACCCCTCCCTCTTTGACATCAAACCCTCGCTCGCCTAAAGTGGCGCTCCACACAAGTAACAGGACTACTTACATCACAAAATGGACTCTAAATGCAAACAGGCATAACTAGGGACAGCCAAATCATACTTTTTCTTCTTTTTTGATTCATCTGGAACAGAGTTTGGGGGCCTTTTTTTCCCTTCTAATTTCACACTGCGTAGTATTGTGCTTGGATAAAAAATGAAGCGGAGAAATGAGGAGAAAGGGACAGAGTATGTGAGAGAGGGGATGGAAGAAGAGAGAGAAAAATCAATAGTGAGGACATAGCTGGGGGGTTTCCATATTACATTTTGCATAGACGTCGGCTGTAATTTGCCTTTGATCTTGGTCCCAAGATGACTCACTGAAGCCATCTTCCACAGCCAATTGGGGTTGGGGGGATAGAGGGGAAGGCACGGGGGAGAAGGGGGAGGGATAGAGGGAGTGGGTGTAGGGGGATAAAGATGGAGCAGAATAGGGAAGGGGGGGGGGGGGGGGGGGCGACCACAGAGCTTTGGATGGCAGGCCAGGCGTTCGTCTCCGGTTCATACATTCTGCTGAGGTGTGTTTTCTGCCTGAGAATGGATGTAATGCAGACTATCCTTTATTACACGAAGGCTACAGAAATCCAGTTTGCCTAGACACACTCATGAACTTGCCAGACATGCCACGAGGGGGGGATCCCGGGGCTTTATCTGGTCAGGTATGGTCACAAATCTCATAATGGTGCGTGTCTTCCATGCTCTGCAATATTAAAGGTTGTAAAACATATGATCAAAAATGCCCCCACCTCAAAGCTTATTCACCCAACCTTTGGTAAAACTTTGAGCCACGACAGGTGATTAAATGAATACTGCAGATTTTGTATAGTTATATGGTTCGACTCTAAGGTTACGTTTCTGTTATTATCAAGTTTAAGTGTGCATGTCCAAAAAGAGAGGGTTAAACTATTCGTCTACTTGCCAGCACTGAAAACTTGGACATTTTGAGCACCCTAAATGTTTTTGTTATAATCGATAGTATGGGTCCTGCTAACTTGTTGGGCAATATATGAAATTAGCATAAGCTGCATACTTTGCATTCAAGCCTAAATGGCAGATTTGGCCAGAATTGGAGTGGTTTTTTTTTTTGTTTTTTATGAGGATGCTGAATCAATTTCTGACCTTTTCAGGATCCAAAATGGCATTTAAAACCAGAGTGTAGCCATTCTGTTCTCCAGGTGGGCTAATTTTGATATAGAGGATGTTGGATCGATTAGATTGGAAAGATTGCCAATCTCGTTGAAAAAATAAAGTATAGTTGACATAATAAACGTGATCTTGTGGTCTTTATATAAATTCCAGATGTAAGTGATATGTTACACAGACAGTGATTGAAATAGAAACTATACTGGGTTATTTTTGTTGTATTTTTTGTCTTTACAATTTCTAGAGGTAAACACTTTGAAAGCTTAAAATACTCTTTATCTGTACATTCACTAAACACTTTAATACCAGAAATAGAATCAGTCTAAACCTTTACCTTACCTAAAACTCCTACATTAAAAAATAAGCAAGTATGCACCATTAACATCATGTCTCAATGTGGTCCCTTTTGGATTTCGAACTACTGGATTTGTATAACTAATTATTTAACATAAAGTTGCATTTGAATGCTGTAGCTTGTAGAGTTTGAGTCAAATGTAACTATTTTACTTGTTGTTTTGTAGTTCATTTTACACCAAAATGATAGTTTCAACAATTACTAACAACTAGCTATCAGATACACAGGGCATTTTACTTTGAAATGCAATAGAGCATTGAAACACTTACCAAAGTACTTCAAAAATGTACTTAAGAACAATAATTTAGTAAAATGTACTGAGGTACTCCTACTGATGACCCTCTGCAGAACAGTCACTGTATGTGACAAATGTTTAGCACTGAAACACCATATTGAACCTAGAATGGTGAACTGTATTGCCACGGGCGATTAAAAATCACTCCGGGCGTTGAAATGCTATGAAATAATAAATGAAGACATAAAACTAATTAATAGATAAAGCCGTCTCAGAGAAAAAGGAGAGCAGGATTCGTCATCTCTTCTCTACACAATGCCATTGTTCCTGCGACATCCACCAGTCGCTGAGTTATTAATGATCCTGCCCTGCAGAACATCCATTTATGTCTTCTGGCTAGCTCACCATCTCTACAAACTTTTTTGGAGCTTTTTTGTCCCTCCTCCCCCACCAGCAACACCACCATCACCACTACCATCCTATTTGCATGTGAAGCTGTGGATGTTTTGTGTCGCTGTGCTGTAGCTGCTCTCCAGAGAGGTGTGCTGGTAACTATTGTGTGAGGATCAGGGATTTGGCTTTTTTCGACACCAACACAGAAATAACTGTCGTCTTTTCTGTAGTCTGGCAAGTGTATCAAGTATAATCTTTCATAATGATTCAAGAACCCTCTGTTTGCTGTGGCGATTTCTCTTTCGTCCATCCCTCTGTCTTTAACCTCTTTTCTTCCCCTCTTTTGGTTATTGTTCTCTTTTAATTTTTTTAATTGGGACAGTTTAAGAGCAGACCGCAGAATGTGCAAGTTGACCAATCAGAATTGAAAATTTAAACTCATTGATAAATTTCCGACTTTAGACCTACTTAACAAAGACAAAAATGAACACCTTTCATTAATATTCACATTTACGGCACATGCAAGATGCATTTGACATATACATGAATCACACTCCATATAAATAACTGTATCTGATTTTTTTCTGACACTGAGTGCAGTCCTGGGCATTGAAAAAGTCTTTAAAGCTAAGAAAGTGCACTCAAGTTAAATTGGCAGCTAATGACGCTCCAGTAAGTTTCCACCTATGCTGCATTTCTGTCATAGTTTGGCCCCCGCTGTCAAGCACACTGGAGACTGTTTTTGTTCTCATGCTAGCACCCAATTTCCTGGTGTGGGTAGCAGAATTTGATATTATTTGAGGCTTATTCCTAATCGTCCAGACGGTAAATATTGCACACTTCTTCTGCGGTGAGCTAATGGGCATGTAACTTTATAGGCAAACATGTGAAGTGGTATTCCTCCAGTGACTGGGAGCTTAGAGAGTGTGCCAGGCACTCCCTGAAGATGAAAGACTTGTCAGATGGCACCGTCTAGATCTGCGCAGACACTTATAAGAAACAGACCTTCAGGAGAGGCTAAGTGTCCAATCTCTTGTGACTAAGAACAGTAATAGAACACAATCGCCAGTAAATGGAGGACTATTTCAAAGCCAGGAGCGCGGCTCTCCTTGTGTTTTGGCGACGTCCCCAGTTGAAACGTACACCTTCACCATCCCTCACCGGGAGTGCACTGCAGATTATTGCTCTTATTACACTTCATAAATCCCCTCAGTTCACATGATTGATGATTTTCAAAAACCACGCTGAACACGGTGTGGTGGATCTTTTTAAAAAATTTGGTTTGCTGGCTCCAAGTTTCAGCTCAGTTCTGTTCGGCTGTCCGTCTTCTACGCTGGGCTGAATTAGCATGCAGCCTCTATGAGCAACCCCCCCCTTCATCTCTCTTGGCCCAGTCCGCAATCCCTAATGATGAAATGAATTACACCGTCTATTGTCAGAGTGCTTTAATCATATTAGCTTCTGCTAAAATGACAGAGCATTGTTCAGGGCCCCAGACAAAAGAAGACACATCTAAGGTACAATGGACCTCGGATCTCTCTCAGTGAATTACATTAATTCTAAATAACGTCTCGTTAAGCTGCCTGTCCGACAGAGGTAGTGAAAGAGGTTTGGCTGGAATGGCATTTGCACCTTCATCATTGCTGCTAATGAAACAGTAGAATACTGATAGATGTTCACTGACATGGGGGAGGGCTTTTTATACCCCCTTTGGAATGGGTTCATTACATCTGCCTGTCTTATTCCAGGGTAGATTATTTCATCGGTAGTGCTATATCTAGTTTTCAAATGATTTTACAACCAAGTTTAATTAAAAGTGTAATTAATGTCAAAGAAGGTAAGATATTTAAGTCTCCAGATTTAGCAAACTAACTCAATATGAGAACCAAATACACTTAATGGACATACATTTTCCAATAGATTTGTTTGTTTTCCAATTAAGTGAATTGATATATAATCTGATTTTAATTGGAACAAAAGAGATGTATTGAAAACCTGCATGAATTTATCAACACCCAATCTGAAGACCGACAGACTGGATCAGAGTAGCACAAAGGTCTGTTAGTCTATAAAATGGTGGACCATAAAGAATTCAAAGAGAGAAAATCTTCGACGTTGGCAATGAAATGATTCTAGGGGCAGAATTCACAGTATCTTGTAGTTCAATGGTTAGGATTAGTTTAATATCGAGGAGAAGACAAGAGAAACTCAGTGTTGATTGGGCAGAAGTTGAAGCTCTCAAATGTACTCCTTGTGTTCAAGTTTTTGCCCCAAGAATTTCCTTACTGGCCTGAGTCAGGTCTGAAGAGAACCCTTTAGGAAATCCACTTTGACAACAATGATGCTTTAGACATTTGTGTTACTCCAAATGTCAACAGTTTACATCAACGTCACAATTCCAAAAGGCCTACATCTCCTTTTCTTCATATACCCAGCTCCCCTCTTTGGTCTCTACGGATTACCCTGCATCCTCTGTATCCTTTTCCAGATTTTCAGTAGTGCTAGCTGGCTTTAGCATGATCTGCTGTCAATAGTATAAAGAAGGCAGCCATGGGGTTGCTGTGCAACAGTGACGTGGATGTACAAGATCAGCAACTCGACAGGCAAAAATAAAATAAAATGCACTCTCTCTAAGAAAGTTTAGATTGGGCGCAGCTTTATAAGTTAGTTATAGAAGACCCTAATAGAAAAATAACCAATAAGATCAAACAAAGAAGCCAAAAGTATGAAATTGTACAAATCTAGACAGACCAACTGCAACAGGCTGCATGCACAGCTGTATTCAGTCAATATTCTCTTATTATATTTCTATAATCTCTGTTTTCCATTTAATATTTAATATATTTGAACACCTGTAATTACCAAATCATGTTCTATAAATACAAACACATAGAGTTCAACACCCATGCATTTAAAGCAGACAGACACACACATTCATGGATGTGGGCGGGCTGCAGCTCCAGCTGTGGGGAATTGTTAAACGATTGGCCGAGCTCGAGCCCTTAATTCAATACATTTTTTTTCCTGGGTACTAGCCCACCCCGCCGCTGTTCATTGATGAGTGCGCTTTAAAGAGAGAAATATTTAGCATATCTGGCTAAATTGTCCTAACAAGCCCCAGCTTGCACCGTGTTAAAAAATAATAAATAATAAAAGAAGGAGAAAGTGTGATGTTGCCAGGGAAATAATTTGCCTCTCTTGAACCGATGATGGCATGCACTTTATGTAAATTGGTGTCTTGGGACAACAAAATCCCTCTTATTACATATGCGTAAAATACAGAGAGGGAGAGAGGGGAGAGAGGAGATGAGGAGGGAGAAAAATTGAACGTAGGAGGTTTAAAGAGGGAAAGATGATAAATAGCAAGTCAGCACAAAGTGAATGTATTCGAATGTTATGTCCGTAAAATCAATGTGGAGGTTCAATTGTTCTGATAGTAACAAGTGTGGGAGTGTGTGTGTGTGTGTGTGTGTGTGTGTGTGTGTGTGTGTGTGTGTGTGTGTGTGTGTGTGTGTGTGTGTGTGTGTGTGTGTGTGTGTGTGTGTGTGTGTGTGTGTGTGTGTGCGCATGTGTGTGTGTGTGTGTGTGTGTGTGTGTGTGTGTGTGTGTGTGTGTGTGTCTGTGTGTGTGTGTGTGTGTGTGTGTGTGTGTGTGCCTGCAGTGCTTCAGGCAGTGTGCAGTGTATGAATAACTCACAGATAACTGTAAAAATACAAAAAGCATTTTAAAAGGATCCTTAAAAACACCTTTTTAAACCGCAAGTCAATATAGGAAATACGATTTTTGTAAATACGCAGGGAAATATTAAATGTTATATGGATGAAATTGTGACTTCCTTATTAGCCTATTATAAGGCTAGAGAATAGTACAGCTCAAAGTCAAAATAAAACGTACAAAATCTGCAAAAAGTTTTTGGTAAAATTGTTATCCGGTTAATTTTTAGAAATGTAACAGTAACCTGCTTTTTTTGTCGGTATTTGTAAGTGAATACATTTGCCTTTTTTGTATCCTGATTACATAATCTCGTTAAATGTAATCCTTTCCCAAAAATGAACTTTGGTGGTGAACTGCTTCATGAAAAAGGCTGATTATTATTAATGAAGTAACAATACAAAGACAACACATTCCAAAAAACAGAACAAAAAAAGACACCCAAAAAGGGAGTTAGTTGTTGGCTCCATGGTAATTTAAGGAGGCCATTTTATGCTCTTTGGGGTTCTCCCTTTCCTGTTTTGCATTATATAGGTTGTTGGGCATGTAAATGGTCTCCAAAGGAAAAATTCCAAACATTTCTCTCTCCCCCCCCTGCCTGAAAACGCCTCCAATGGACTCCATCGTTGACTTCCCTAACATGGTAACATCACTATATAACACTTGCACTACTATTGGCTAGCACTCCAACACATTGTACGTTATAAGGTAGCAGTAGCCTATCTCTAAGCGGTACAACAGAACCAGCCAGCAAACCAATCAGAGCAGACTGGGCTCTGGTTTCAGACAGAGGGGGAAAAGAGGTACTGCAGCACAGGCAGTATGAGAAAAATAAAGAGCTTTTTGAACATTAAAGCATGGAGACATGTCACAGTAGAGGCACACAATACAAACATGAACCTGAAAATGAACACAATAAAGCCACCCCATCAAGAGTTTGTCTTAACACCTATGATCATTTTTCGGTATGCAAAATGAACATCATTTATTTTCTTAATAATCACCTTTTGAAAGCAATAAAAGGAAAATACAATTCCAATCTAGAATACAGAGATGTCCATGGAGGGGCAGTGTGTAGTTAGCAAACAGTGTAGGATGCACACACACACACACACACACACACACACACACACACACACACACACACACACACACACACACACACACATACACACACACACACACACACACTCTACATACACAGACATGTACACTTGCTCCATTTCATTGTTGCCCACCCCCAAACCCCCCCCCCCCCCCCCGGTCTCTCTGAGGAAGTTTTGAATCCTGTCATTCGGGCTCGGAGTTCAGCACTTCTTTCATGTGTGCCTCGACAGCGGGCCTCTCCTCCTTTTGTATTGTTTTATTATTTATGCATGGGGAGGGTTTTTCGTTCGGTGCTTGTTGGTGGTGGTGGGGGGGCAGCGCGTCTCAGGCAGAAGCGTCGGGACAGATGGGGAGGGGGGTGAGAGAAGAGAAGGGGGGACTAATTCATATTCTGTTTCAGAAACATCTTAGCGAGCCGGAGAGTTCAAACATTTTCCGAGCAAATGCGGAGAGGGAGTGAATGAAAGGGAAGGCAAGAAGAGAGGGAGGACAAGACACTAGGGGAAGGTGTGTGTGTGTCTGTGTGAGAGAGTGTGATTTTGCATTCACTTGTCCATATGGATGTGTGTGTATATATAGCTTATACAGTATGTGTTCAAGATGGAGATGAGAAGAAGTGTGTGGGGAGTGAGTGCAAGAAGGCAAGAAATGAAAAAGGAGTAAGAAAAAAATAAGGGGGGGAGAGACAGTAAACAGAGAGTTCATAAAAAAAACTTTTGGAAAGGAGATTAAAACATTTGGTGTGAAAGAAGCATTATAAAGGGAGAGGTGGGCTGTGTGTGTGTGTGTGTGTGTGTGTGTGTGTGTGTGTGTGTGTGTGTGTGTGTGTGTGTGTGTGTGTGTGTGTGTGTGTGTGTGTGTGTAAATGCACATGACTGATTTTTCTCACAGTCTCAATATGATCATTTCTTTGTGAAAAAGTTTCATTTTGCAGGGAAGTTCTCAGTCCCAACAGACTTTAGATAGAAAAAGTTGTATTTTAAAGTTTTTGGGGTTATTCTTTAGTATCCATCATAACATATATGCCTATTATTTCATACTATGTAAACACTTTGAATTGAAACAAAACAAAAATGCACCAAAACGTTCCCCCTTTTTAAAAATATTTACAATTTCTAATAAAAGTAATATTTTAAGGCAACATTTCACAGATTACTTTAAATATTAACTATTAAAAACATGTACTATTATTATTACAATATCAGCATATAAAAGCAAGACATTTTCTAATTTAGTTTTTGCATTTTTGGAATAGATCTTACTGAAAAATATATAAAAATAAAAATACACAATAAATGTTATATTATAACAGTATACAGTCATAACTTAAGTCTACACTATGTAATGTAACAATATCTTATTCTATCCACATATAATATATAATCTAAACACATATATGAATATGTATAAGCACAAAATATGAAACTGTTATAAAATATGTGGGTTGGGGAGCTACAAGTTTTACAAAGTGTGTTTGTACTGTAACACATAGAACATCTGAAAAAATATATGAAAAATGAAAAAATGTGAACATATTTTAAATATTCCTGCATCACTCTATGTCTATTGCAACATTTCTTTCTTTTTATGTTGAGTATATCACACTGTGGGGGGAACATGGAACTTTAGATTGATATTGCAATGCATGACTCTGCAGTGCCTCATCACACCACACCCTTCTCCACTCATCGGTGAAGAGCAGCATGCAGGCTGTGATGCACCTCGTCACTCCTTAGCTGTTCTCTGGTCAGTTTAGGCTGCACTTAACTAACTCTGAAGCCTGCCGCAGCCTCAGGGCGTCCCTGTCTGTGACGGCCATATCAACAGCCCCCACAGCCGGGGCTCCGCTGTGACACCGTGCTGGAGACTATTACACCACCGCCTTAACACCCAAACCATCCAGGCCAATCACAATCAGCGGATGTGCGTCGTGTGTGTCTCTGTGTTTTTCCATGGTCTTCCTCCACATCTCCAGTACATGCCCTTGAGCATGTGCAAAATGGCTCAGTATCAAAGAGTGATGATTGAACCGAAAACATACTCCGTACGAGTCCTCCGTCTGCGCCTGTGTTTAAGGGAATGTGTGTGTATTCGGCATGGCAGATGTGTGTTTCACGACTTGTGCGTGTGTGAGAGTCCACTGTAAAAACAAAGCGAGGCACAGAAGCAAGGAGACGTTTGCGGGAGATGTATTGAATTTCAATAAAAACTGCAGCGAGGAGTATGAGGCTCGGCCGATTTTTCAATCTCTCGTTGCTCTGTCTTGAATTAGTCGTGGTACACTCCATTTTTCCACCGTGCCCAGCTAATCAGACCCCCCCCCCCCCCCCCCCCCCACACACACACACACACACACACACACACACACTCGTCCCCTGGGTCTTCACTCATTTGGTACGTCCCATGAGTCATGTGCCAATCAAAATGCTCATCAATGTCTGCCCCTTTCTATTTTCTTGGTCTCTCTTCTCTCTCTCCCCCCCCCCCCCTTTCTTCTTAACCGTTTCATTAGGCTGCACCGCAACAACAAAAAAAGTTACTGAGGCTAAGCAGCCATATTATGTTAAGTGTAAAAGGGAAAGCCAGAGGCAGTGATCCGCCTGCTATACACTCAGTGGGAGGATCACAGGGTCGTAGGTGCGCAGTCTTTGGTTTTCACTAAGGGCATAAACATACAGTTTGTGGACCGGCGTCCATACGAGTAGGGTGTGGGTCATCTGAAGCGTTTACAAATCCCAAACAGCCACATTCATTTTCAATGGAACCCTAAAGTTAAAGCAACATTTGTATGTTTTTTAACTGTTTGTCACTAAGGGAATCGACACTTGGAAAAATGTTGACTTGAATTTATAAAATCCAACAGGTGGGGCTATAAATCACATTTAAAAAATCAGATTTAACGGCATCGCACATTTGTAATTTGACAAGACATTTGTATGCAAGTTAAATCCAGTGGTAGTGATCCGCCTGTTAAAAATGGAATGAAAGGATCACAGAGTTGTCGGTGTGCAAGTCTTTTTTTTTGTTCTACCACCTTGTTTGTAGAAAAGTTGTTGCGGATCCAAAATCAAAGCCCAAGGCCCTCCAACAGTGCAATGTACAATTCTTCATGCATTCTTGAGACATAAAGACAAACAGTCATAACATTATGCAAGAAAATAATGCAAGTGCAACAATGTTGTAGGCTTAAGTAAACATTGTACAAATGTAATGTATGTCAAATATAACAAGATGAATGAAACAGATGAATGTGCTATAAACAAATGAGTAAAATTGGAGTTAAAATGGTTTCAGTTCAGCTTGTTCAACAACTGATTTGTCAATGTTCAATGCTTTTGTAATTTTAACTCATTCCAAAGTGAAATAGTGTACTCTTTATTCTCAAAGTTACACAAGTGCTGTGTACTTTGCAGACAATATTACACATTGATGCGTGAATGTGTTAACATGGCCATCATAACACTCGCAGTTGACTGCATAATGTTTTTTTAACTCTTTAAACCGGAGCTATTTTAAATGCAAGACTTGGAATTGTAAAAGTTTGCATTTACTTTTAGTTTTACCGTAATACATGAGGTGGAAAACAATGTCATGCCCACAGACACACAGGGTTTATTAAACTTGACATCATCAAAACATTATTTCCAGCAGTTTGAGTTTCTCAAAGTTTCAGAAGATGCATAAATGTCAAGTTGGATTGACTAGAATTCAATAATGATCACTGTCCGAGCCTCAAAGCTAAATAGTGGAGTAAAAGTTTTAATATAATAGGTGAAGTACATTGCATATTTTATGCATAGTTTTGATCAGTTATGTAAAAATAGATTGTACACAATTTGGAATGCACCGCAACAAGAGTCAACAATATGATATTTTCAACAAACAATGTCAGTAATGTTATTCTACGAAGTGGTACTTTTTTATGAGTTAATTTCTCTGTTTTAATACCGTCTTCTGCTGGTGTATGTTTGCCATGGAGCTCATTTAATAAGTTGGACATGAATGCATGGTCAGCCCTAAAACAGAACTCCACATTCCTCCATGTGTGGAGTGATTAAAGTCTCACCTCTCACGCTGTTCCAATAGTTTCACATTAATCCCTGTTTTTTTATAATTTCCTGGATAAAGAAGAACTTTTTTCTCTACAGTTTGACTATTGGAGGGAACAATGTCCCATTTGGGATTTTAAGCCATTTACACAGAAGATTCCACTAATGCCATGCAAATAGAATTTAATTCAAAGTTAATTCGCCCGCATTACTTTTTAATAAAGAAATGATAAATTATAATCTCTTCTGCAATTTAATCTATTTATGCTGCTTCCGTCGCGGGAATGTGTCCACTGCTTGTCTCCACATTAATCGGGGGAAGAGAAGAGAAAAAGAGAATGAAAGAATTGGGAAAATAAAAGAAGGTAGCAGGTAAATTTGTTATCTGAGCGCCGGACAGTGTTTGAGAAAGAAATAAAGGGTGTAATGAATTGATTTCATATTTAGACTCAGGCGTGTTGATACACATAGATCTCTAGTGGTCTTTCAGCGCCTGTAGCCTGCAGTATTTTCTTTCCTTTCATTAAGGTTGAGATTCTGCCCTTTGATAGTGTTATCGATTCTGCCTCCGAACACTGTGGCACCCCTGTGAAGTTGCTCTTCAGGTAAGAAAAAAAAAGAAAGAAGAAGAAGATCTATTATCTTTGGTCTTATCCTGTACCAGTGTAGTGGCCGATTCACAAAACGGCTTTACTTACCAGTGAACTGTTTTCCTCGCTCTTTGTTCTTCCTCGCTTTTATTGAATTCAAGCGATAATTACAGATCCTGAAGCCGCCACTGCAGCTGTTATTTCTGCCGACTGAGAATGTATTACTTAAATCATTATGATTCTCTCCCCTGTCCCTGTGTTTAATTCTATCTCCCCGTCAATCTGTTCCGAATGGCATGAAAAGCTGCAGAACTCTCCGTACTTCAGCTTGAGTCCAAATTTGCCCTTGTAGTTTTGTATCATTAAAATGGGGAGCAAATATCAAGTGAACAATGACGTCTTCCAGTCTGACACTTCAATGAACTACGTCTTATAATTCATCACCTTTACAAAATAATATCCTCTCTGTCCTCATTCCACTTTGTCTGCACAAAGAACCTGGTATGAGAGTGTGTTTTCAACGGAGTTAGTGGACGCCCTGACATTCAAGTATTAGGGCTATGGTTAGGGTTAGGGATTTTGGAGTGGAAAAGCCGTAATTGTTAGCTTAAATATCAAGCATATTTGATTATTACGTACGGCATAACCATACATTTTGTGGACCGTTGTCCGTACGGGTAGGGCGTGGGTCATCTGTAGCCATTACAAATCCACCACAGCTTCATTCATTTTCAATCGGACCCTAAAGTTACAGCTGGATTTTCATGTTTTTTAAGTTCCTGACACTTGGACAATTTTTTCGGAAATTTTGACTTGAACAGGCGGCGCTATAGATCACATTTCAAAAATACCTTAACATTCTCGCCTGATTTGTAGGTTTAACCTATACTAATTCAGATTTTCGCCTAAGTGTTGAATTTTAAGGAAGTTTTTAGGATATATAAGTTCACCTGAGATGGCACTTGTCGGGTTAGGGTTACGTTAGGGTTCTAAGCCCCATGCAATCCAACAACCAAACTGTAAAGCCCACTTTAGGTTTCAGTTTCTCAATAAGATGAGTTTCAAAAAAGTGTCATTGTTAATAAAAAAAGATTCAATAGTTAAAAAAACGGTCATATCTGCCAACGTATCATCATCTAAAAGTCCTACATTTATCAGTTAAGGGCTCATGAATTCATGTTTGGGCCAGCTGTGGTTTTCATTCTTCACATTATTGTTCTATTTTTACTGTACCTCATTTGGATAGTGCTGGTGTAGAGTAACAACATCCAGGAATTATGCTTTGCACATAAGAAGTAATAATGAAAAAAACAGAGCCGATATACCGCTTGGGCAAAAAGGGAAGATCCAGACCCGGCCTTAAACGCCACATGTAGTGTCAGTTGGCCTCTTTCAAAGCAGACATTTTAACTCGTCTTTGCAGAAAAAGCTGTTGCTAATAATATTAACAAAAGCTCCGTTCTGTTCTAAGTGTCTGCAGTAAGACATGACAGCATGCACAATAGGCCTAAAAAAAATGTACTTAAACTATGAAAATGTCAATCTTAAAACGAAAGAGGATTGGATCAAACTACATTCAGCTTGATTAACCAACATGCTTCTTCATGTTGCCACTACATCCCTGTTCTCTCTGGTCATGTCCTCTGTTACTATCTCAAGGCTGGACTATATGTTGAGCTGATAATTAGTACCCTTAGCACCCAGCCACCTCACACATTACAGTCCTATGAGTGGCTTGTTTTAGATAAATACAGTAAAAAACATAACTCCTGTCAATATCAATCCCTGAACACAGGACACAGTTTAAAATAAAACACGTTTCATTTGAAATTGTTGCATTTAATAACAAACTCTGTACAAACTTGTGGAATGAACAGACGATCTAACGTCTGGAATGCAAATAAACATTGGCAAAGCTTTGAATTCTAAAAATAATGATCGTAAATGGTTTTCTTGGCATTCTATGACATTTAATGTATTTCCATGTTGTGTCCATGCCGCACAAAATGTTAAGAAAAATAAGGTAATCGCAGGATCGTGGGCTGTGTCAGTGATTCACAAAATACAGAAATATAGCATGCCTGCTAATCACAGCGGAGACTATAGCAGAATTTAGACGCTCGGATAATGTATCCACTTAAGAAAAAGAGAAGGGAAAAATTACAAGCAGCAGTCAAACCAAGGACATAAGATCAAACGTGATAATGTAGCAAAGCTCATTTTCCTCAAAGATCGTAATTGATTGGTTGATTATTCTTTCTCTCTTCCTCCATCTCGGTGGGTCTTCTTTAATAGCTTCATAATGACGCTACTGAACTGGACGTGTAAGACTCAGCCAATTAGAATAGTAATAGGCTCTAATTAACTAAAAAAAAGGATTTTCAATAAAAAGGAGGAGATAGCGAGTTTGATTACTCATATTCATTAACTTTTTTTTTTTCTACACCCCCTGCCATCCCTGGAACTTTGCTCCCTTCATTGTTATGAATATTTTATCTCGTGTGAAACATCACAATACACGCCGTCCCTGGCAAAGGCCAAGACATAACAGCAAAAAAAAAAGAAAGAAAAAAAAAACCTTTCTTCTGCTCTCATTCAAAGAGCCTTCCTTTGTTTCTGCATAATGAACAAGTCGCTGATGGCAGCGGAATACAATTTAATTAGGGTTTTTTTTTTTGAGGACGCTTGTTTTAAATCAAAACTTGACAGTGTGAAGGCTTTTTAGGAATAATCTAAAGTTAGACGCCAAACTGTGTTTTCATGACAGAGACAGAGTGGTGTTGTGCCAGCAGGTATCAGTAACGTTGCTTCAATAATTTGTTACATTTTTAACCAAATCCCTCCTCCTCTCTGCTTTTTTCTTCCCCTGGTTCCCTCTTTCTCGCCTCGGGTCAAGTTAGCACCACTTAAGGACTACAACGCTGTGCCCGATCACCATATGTTGTGTGTTTGTGTGTGTTTGTGTGCGTGTGTGTGTGTGTGTGTGTGTGTGTGTGTGTGTGTGTGTGTGTGTGTGTGTGTGTGTGCGTGCGTGCATGTGTGTATGTGTATACCTTTTCGCTTGTTCCCCTACCTGATGCCTCGAGTCGCTCGCAGCCAAAGCATGTCAGCTTTTTGCCAGACAAAAACAAAAAGAGAGGGGACACCAGGTACATCGGCGTGTGTGTGTGTGTGTACAAGATGTGTGTGTGTGTGTGTGTGCATGTGTCCTCCGGGTTGGCTCGCCAAGAGACAGGGCCAGATGGTCACCCCAGGCAAAGCAGGTTGGGCCTGTTTACCTGCTTCACTCTGGGTCATGTCAGCTTCGTTTTCAGCTTAGCCGCAACACGGCTCAAGCTACGCTGCCAAAAACATCGTGTTTAACTCCCCCCTCCCCAGTCCTCCTCTTCCTCCTTTGCTCTCTCGCTCTCCTCCACCTTACTGCTCAGCGTCTTTAAAGAGATACATTTTGTTCTCCTGCTCCTCTGCAAGTGCCATTTAATGGTGTGAGATTGTCTGACTCAACACTGAATAAGAGAAACCCAAACTTTTCACAAGACCAATTAATATTAGCTTTAACAATTTTGAGAGAAGATGGCGTTAATGCTTCAGACAGCACGAGTTTTATTTTTAATGATCAATTCATCTATCACTTGTTCAATTCCTTTCTCCTCACAACGTTTCTCTTAACTCTATTAAATATTTCCTTGCACTACTAGATGTAAATCACTTTTACTTTTTAGTTTTGGATTTGACCTTCCATCAATGCGCACTTTTTGCAGACTGCCACAATGATGCCCTTTCAGCCAATTCAAGGATTATAATGTGAAATATCAGCGTGTATTGTTGAAACTGCAGTTACTAAATAACCGTTGTTGTTGTGGTGAGGACGGCCTCTAAGCGAGAAACAGGAGCTTTAAGCTGAACATACACATGTTTTATTTCATAATGCCCTTTACGGAGGCAGAAGGCTTTGATTGTGAGATGCATGAAAAAGAAAAAAGCAACTGGAATTAATGAGAGTGATTTTTGTATGACATGATTTGGTTATCCTGCCATACTGTTTGATTAAAACTGTGGGATTTATTTCATAATGAAATTACCAAGAGAACAGGGAAACAGGAGGTGTGGTTTCACAATACCTCCACATTAGATACAAGTCTTTATCCCTGGGTAAAGTTTTTTGACAGTTGCAGCTTTAAAAATGGAATAAAATAAAATAATATACAAACAACTCAAATGAAACTAAAAGTACAATATATATCAATCTATCTTGTAAAATATGATATGATACATTAAATAAAAGAAACTTCCATACAAACAGTTAAAGTAAGGATACAGTTAAAGTAAGAATGTGCAATAATACTAAGAAAAACAAGTTAAAAATAGTTAACGTAAAATGCCCCAGAAAATATGTATGAACATAAGGAGTTAATCATCACAAAAATAGAGGCCTGTTTTGTATTCAAGGTTTTTTCAAACATTTACCTGGCTACTTTTTGCAGTTGACAAGCTCAGTCTGTATAAGAGAAATTAAGTATTTCATATATTTAGCACACTATCAAATAACACACCTTTCAAATACGTAGAACATGTTTGTTTTATTCATAATGAATACATGTTATTACTATACATAATACATATACAATGTGTTTTTAGTGCACATCAGCAGTAGTCCTGCAGTGTAATGTATGAGGCTCTCTCCATCAGAGCAAAGCAGCTGCCCACCCCTCCTCTCTGCCCCGGTTAACCCCCCGCAGCAGCAGTTGTTGGCAGCGTGGATCAGCACGATGTCCGGCTGTAGCAGTAACAGGTGCGTACATGTTGCTTCTGGCACCGTGCCCCCCCGCCACAGCAGCCATCCTGGCAGCCTGTTCAGTCCTGGCTGTAGTCTGATCGCAACCTGTCCGTCAGTTCAGAGCTGTCACACACACTGACCAGCAGTAATGGATCACCTGTAACAGGATAACGTAATCAGGATACAAAAAAGTAACTGAATTACAGTTACATAAACAAAGATGTAATCAGATTACATTTCTAGAAATTGTGGATTAAGATCATCTAGTGTTTGTTGTAAAGGATCAGATGTTCTCTCTCCTCTGTCAGCTGTTCTGTTCTGTAGGCTAATACTTTAACTGTGAATCTATACGTCTACTGCCTGAATCTGCTTTATGGTTTCTCTTTCTTTGGTTCATTTGTTCTGTCTTTAATTCAGCAGGTGAACCTATATGTTCCTAAAATAGTGGATGAACTGTTTGTATTAAACTAAAACGGAGCATTTCCTGTCAGCTCAGATTTGATTCCTGCTTTTTCAAACTGTAGTATGTGCTCATGTGTTTCAGTGTTGGTGCATAGACTGCTGCCTGAATATGCTTCATGAAAAGCATACATTTCTGATGCTAAATATCTTGGTTTCTTCTTTTCATTCTGTTGTCTAATAATCAAAAGTAGCAAAACGTAATCAGGTTACAGCACATCACTTTTTATATTTCCATACTTTCATTTCATCCTTTTTTTAAATTAGTACTTGTAATGGAATACATGGTTGACGTAACTTTCCCGACCCTACCGACCGTAACTCTAAATCAGAATTCTACTTCTTGCATGTATTCACCAAGATGAATACATGCAAGAAGTAGAATTCTGAAGTCTTAATTAATCATATCAAAGTCACATTTAAATGTGTGTAACTTCTTTTACTCTTACATATGTTTGTATACAAAAATATCATCTAGGTTTTAAAAATGGTGAAACATCCACAAGGTTTATGACACTTCAAACTGCCTGAAGCACTGCACTGCACACACACACACACACGCGCACACACACACACACACACACACACACACACACACACACACACACACGTACACACACACACACACGTACACACACACACACACGCGCACACACACACACACACACACACACACACACACACACACACACACACACACACACACACACACACACACACACACACACACACACACACACACACACACAGTGGTGGAATGTTATGAAGTACATTTTCTCAAGTATTGTTCAATGTTAAGGTACTCTTTTTTCATTTTATGCTAACTTATGAGCCAAAATTCTACTTTTTACTTAATCACTTACTACTTTATAGATTATTGGCTAATGAAAAATATAAATAAACATGTAAAAATGTATTATAATAAAAGGTTAGGATATCCAGTAGAAGAAGTCAATACAATTAGCTCCACCTTTACCAACTGCGACCAATACATAAATGCATCAGTGATCATACTCCAGTACTTTAATATATGTGATACTTATTTGTTACTAACTAGTGTATATACTTACGTACGTTTTTATTCTAATACTTTTACTTAAGTCAGATTCTGAATTCAGGGCTTTAACAGAGCATTTTTACAAATTACTTGGGTGTAAATGTCTTCCACCACTGCACACACACACACTCACACACACACACACACACACACTTTGGCATATGCCTTCGTTTTAACGTCAAACCCATCAGCCAGCCAAACACACACACCCATCATCCCCCCCTTTTTTTCCTCACACACTACCACCCGCCTCAGCCCCCCCTTCCCTCCCACACCACCACTGCCCCTCAAGCCTACTGTCACCCCTTGCCCCAACATCGCCTGCCCCCCCCCTTCTCTCTCCCCACTCCCCCCCCCCCCACACACACACACACACACACACACGCCCTCCACCCTTTTTCCATTTCAGATGCAAAGCCGGGGCCGAGGCGAGCCGTGCATATAGTCACAGCGGCAATCTCATCTATGTCCAATCTGTCATGCCACTGCCTTTCATTATTCTCCTGCGTGGGGGGAGAGATAACGCCGAGGCATATTTTATGGACAGTGGAGAGGGAGTGAAGGAGAGGGAAAGACGGAAAAATAAAGGTTGGGGGGGAAGATGCCAATATGTCGGGGTAATGGTTGCGAGATATGAGGGGGTCCCGCTCCGGCCAGGGGAGAAGTGTCACTCATTGGTATCTAGGTCAGTCTGAATGAATCGTATCAAAGTCCCATTTACATAACCTTCTATTTTTACTTACATATGTTTATGTCATTTAGGTTTCTAAATGGTTAAAAACACACTGAAAAAAAACGTTGACCTTAACTAAATGCATTATGTCAACAAATGCAGTGTTTTAGGTTAGTTGAAACCATTGTTATTAAGTTGAACCTTAGATTTTGAATATAATAACTCAATATCATTGCTTTCAACTAACCTAAAACACTAATGCGCTATGTGTTGTCATAATACTTTTAAATAAAGTCAACGTGTCCCTTTTTTAAGGGATTAAATACATTTTGGATGACTGTTCTCAAATACTTCCCAATGCCCGAAGCACTGCACACACACACACACACACACACACACACACACACACACACTTCTACTTTGCCACATTTTGGACTTTCCACTTATTTCACTGCTTAAATCACTTCATAGATTCAGATTATTAGCTAAAACTAAATATTATAAACTAATAAATAAACATTCATAGTAATTAAGTTTTAATACATTATCCAGCAGCAGTAAACACTGAAAGAACTAAAACGTTGATTAATTAATAATGAATTAATTAATTGTATAAGCTTAGTTGAAAGCAATAATATGAATTAGTTAAATACAAAATATTGCTTTAAACTAACCTAGTACAGTTGTATGAAATGTGTTGACATAATATATTTAATTAAAGTCAATGCTTCAGTATTATCAGTGTAAAAAGTAATTAAATTATCTCTGACTTTACCAGCTTTGATGCAAACATGACTGCATGTATAACAATAATGAAATGATATATATACACCATGTTCCTGTGTGAGGAAAAAAAATTAGGCAGTGAAAGGAATGAAATGGGGGTTTCGGGGGAGATGAAGGATGGAGAGGAAGTGTTGGTCATCTCGTCTCTTTTAAAAAGCCTTAGGGGCCCGAGAGGTGGGTGTAAATAGGCGGCAGTAGCCATTCTTCACGGCCACTCCATGGTCTCATAAAATCGGGGCTCGTATGCATGCATGCACGCCGCTGTCGTTGAATATGTAGGAGTGAGGGAATGCGAGGGGGCCAGCAGATAAAGGAGTAGGTGGGGTGGGGGGGTGGATGGATGTAGGGACGGGTGAATGAACCAGGGGTCAGGTATTCTCTTCTGTCACCTCTGAGTGGCTGACTGGTTGTCTCCGTGCTCAGTGCGCTGGAATGATTGGGTCCTGGTCTGCAGAGAATGGGCTGGCCAGTTTTACATATATACATATATCACAGCCATTGTCACGCTGTGTGTGTGTGTGTGTGTGTGTGTGTGTGTGTGTGTGTGTGTGTGTGTGTGTGTGTGTGTGTGTGTGTGTGTGTGTGTGTGTGTGTGTGGCATGTGCATTGTGTGTTTGAATATGCAAATAAGACCCGGCAACGTCTTTGATTCCATGCATGTGTGTGTGTGCGCAATTGTGGAACATCCAGATGTCAGCGCAGCCTCACTCGGTGTCTGTCATTGAGACAGCGGGGGTGGGGTTAAGGTGACCTGTTTTAAATATAGACAGTGTCACGACAACATGCCCGACTCGACTTATAAAAGCCATTTGCATAACGTTTCTCCGTTATCCCCTTCTCTTTCTGTCTTTTTTTTTCCTTTTCCCGGTAAGACAGCCAGTGCACACACGTCATGTTTTGCCTTTGTCTCGGCCGTTCAAATGTGAAAAGATGTCATGTCAAGTCTTTCTTCAACATGGAGATGCAAGTGTATACCTGCGTAGCACGGCGGGGAATGGGGAGGAAATAAAAACAGCGCGTGGAACCGATCAAGGAAAGACAAAACAAGTTTCCTTTGACATTACATCAAATGATAAAGACCCATCGAAGACGCTTTAGTACAGTACGTCCTCGCTAAATGACAAAATAAGGCTGTAGCTTCACACATTTACACCTCTTTGCCTATAACACTCTTCTTTCCAAGTCACTGAAGGTGTTATTGCTTTGCTGCAAAAGATCTTCGAAAAAAAGTTGTTGGACAAAGGTGCAATGACACTGATGGGACATTTTTTTAAACAGACATCGCAGACCTTTGATTTCTGCTAAACTTTTGTTGCACACCTTGTACTTCTCGAGCGTTTGCGTGCGCACACCTTGTCAACGTGCCCTTCAATTTGAATGCACACTTCACTCTGTCAAACTAATTAATTATTCCCCTCTTCACCCTCCTTTATTCATCCATTTGTTTTCTTACCTCTGTGAAGAGTACACGCCACATTCCTTCAATACATTTCCTTCTCTCAGATTCAGTGCCTATTCATTAGGAATTCAAATTAATCAGTATTTACTGTAGCACTCGCCAGCTCTGCTCTCAAGTGCAATTTCTATCAACAAGGTTGAGTGGGCTTTTGTTTCTCATAGCCAATTGGAATACCGCTCGACTCTCGCTTTGTCCCTCTCCCCATTTTTTTTAGATGTTCAATTGAACGCATCATCTAGTTTGGCACATAAGATGGAATTGACATTCTCCCACAATGCAATGCTACAAGGACTTTTCATTTGACATTCGATGAACTCTGAAATTAAGGCGCCGCAACAGTTGGAAAATGAATCCAGGCTAATTGTCTTTTGTTTTTTGTGTTCTTTTGTGTTTTTTATTGGCGTGCTTCATGGTCACAACCAAAAATCCCACATCGTTAAAAGAGGCCTCAACATTACTCTTTGTTTTATGTTTAAAGGCAATACATGAATTGCACAGAAAAGAGCTGTATATAATCTAACAATGCTAGACATTTTAAATCAAAGCAATTGTTGTATATTTCTTGAAGACGTTTTGGCTCTTGCCCAGAAAAGTTTCAAGAAAAGTAAGAGTGTGAAGTATGAAAAAAAGAGCGATAGGGAGGGAAGTTCAAATTCTGGATATTTTCTTGTATATACTTTGCCATCGCTGCATAGGGAATGTCAGGCAACCAAAAATTGTTGGAGGCATTATATCGGAAACATTTGAGGTGAAAAGATTCAGGTGTGTCTTAAACATTTCAATCTTGTCAATGATTCCAAATACTTGGCATCATTCATCATACAAAATATGGCAATCTAACCTGCGGGAGGCACTGAAACTCAACCTTTTTTTTTTACCACGTCCTTTGAAACAACAATCTTGGAAGAATCACCCAAAGTTACAGCAGAAGGTCAAAGATCTCAGGAAGTGCCAAATTCAACAACGGGCTGGATTTGCAGTGGACACACAGTTGCGTTGCGTTGACACTTTCCTCTGGGCGTGCCTGGAGCTTGGGGTTAACGCAACCAACCACCAATAGTCTCCCGCCCCAGACACACAAAGCAAAAAAGCCACCTTTCTAGAGCTCTACTATTGCGACAATGGAAGCCGATTTGGTATCAAGGGTGGCTGTTGTGTAAGAGTCGTATTGGACCAGGTGATTCCCTACCGCAATTATTAGTCTCTCCTCGATTTTTGGGAAAATAGCACTTGTACTGGCATATTTGCATAAACGGGATTTGACTGGCCCGTGCTTTTGTCGACACTTGAAAAGTTGAACTTTTCTCAACTTTCACTGTGAACAAACGCAGGCAAAGCGAAGCAACGGAACCACAATTCAGTTCGGCAAAGCTTGACGTCACCTCATTCAAAGTGAATGGGAAGTGTCTCTGTTGAAGTGTGTGGACGGGCCGTGAGGAAGCCTTTGAGGGGTTAAAAGCTAACCTTCACAGATCTCCTGGTGAGCGACATTGGTATCCATCTTAACAATCTTGAAACAGTCGTGGGAAACCAACTGCAGTTCTTGACTTTTTACACATTTCAATTAAGGCATTTTAAAACCTTAGTGTGTGTGTTAAAGTTATGTTGGTCCCAACATTTGAAGAACTTACAGTATACAGATAAGTTTGGCGTTGGTACAATTCTATGAGCATGTTTTCACATTCATGCGTATGTAATATCACAGCATCTATATATGAATACATTACTTTTTCTTTCTTTACCAATGTGTCTTTGTTGTACTGACCTATTCCACACTGTGGTATTGTGTTAAAAACATCACATTCATTTCATTAACATATTCTCTTCATACCTGAAACATTTATGGAATTAAATGGAACTTCCATGGCTCTAGTGGGTGATTATTTTAAAAAAAATCCTTGACTGTTTGCCATTTTAGTTCCCAATGTATTAACATTTTTCCAAACCCCACTTTTTGTCTGAGCCTCGGTTAACATAACAGAGAGTTACAGACTTTTATTTAAGTTATCAACCCTCTGGTTAAAACTAGCCTTTTGGCCTTTGCAAGCTTTCCCTTTCCACAACTTCTTACTTAACAAGGCCAGGCTGAAAAATCCACAGATCTAATTGAATATTGATATGTGTGTGTATAGAGGGCCAGAGCGAGGCTCACCCATGTTAAGCCATTCAGTGCATCCTCTTGATTGAAATTCCATTAGCTTGTTAGTGGAGGATAGTGGAGAGTCGGTGAATACTTAGCCTTGTTAGCCGAGGCGCAGGCTAAATGAGTGTGCACAGGGTCATTGTCCACTTAAAACTAGCTCTGCAAACTGCCGGCCAGCTTGAATAATTCATGGAGCATGACCCGCCCTGACTGCTTTAAACGAGTGTAGCTTCTCTTTCTGTCTGTTTGGATAATATCTCCACTCTGGAGTTAATTAGATTTTCGTTTTTTCTTTTTTCAAACAGCTGTGTGTTCAGCGGTCAGGGACTTGTCCCTACGGACACACTGAGACAAATGGATAGAAAATGGAGCAAAGATGATCACAATATTGAGTTGTAAGAGTCATTTTTTGGTCTTTTTATTAGCATCCAGCATGTTAATATGGGGCACACACCAATCCTGAATGTTGCCTGGCTGTGCTAATGCGGGATTCAGAACATTGTTTAGACTATTGGCTGGAGTAATTGGGCACATAGCTGCACAAGATCTTTAGTAGCTAGCAGACAGAAACAGATCATTCAGAGGGTCTTTTGGATAATGAATCCTGATTTGACGGAAAAACTAGCAGCCTTCACTGATTCATAATTGATTTGTTTCAGCAGCAGGCAACTGTTTTCATCGAAAAAGCTGATAAACCTACTGCAGCTGGTAGACAGTAGGCAACAGTCTGCCATTTTGCTGAATAAATATGCTTAGTGAGTTAGCAAGTAGCCGACTCGTTAGCAAACAGCAGGTGATCATAGTGGAGCATAATCAGCTTAAGAGTCAGATATTTCCTTCAGAAGTTGGTGGAGAACAAAACAGACCTGAAAGAGTGTTAATCTTCCATTTAGTAGACAGTCATGAATCTCTTTAAACAAATTTGCATTCATTTAAAGAACCAGTAGGCAACAGTAGAACATGTATTGTGAGCGTAGTCAGAGTAGTATTGTCCAATCATGTTTCAGCAGGATTTAGTTGAATACAAGTTGTAAGAGGATGAAGAGGCAGAAATACATTGACCAAAATACAACCTGTTGCCCATCATCTGGCAAGGATTTCTCTAGCTTTAAATTGCCTCATATACAGGATTATCGTGAAACATTCAAATCATAGACTCGTCTCTCAACTCAAACAACATTCTCGAGCCTCTAGTTGCTAAGTGGACTATTAAGAGTGAGCAATACATTAAACAGTGCATTTTGCATAATAAGGCACCTTTAAATTGAGACTGACATACCTTTTTACAGTAGCTACGAATCAAACATGAAAAAACACAAAACTAAACTCAGTGTAAAGACACTGAAATAAGTGTCTGGTACACAAGTCTAGAAACTTCACGAAAGCCATTAAAACTCTATAAAAGCTCAAAACAATTCCTTTCTGACCGGCAGCAGCATATGCAGTCAGCACAATACGTTCTGGATCAGAATCAATTGAAAGAAAAAGGGACACAATTCAGCACCTTATCTATACAGTGTGCAGTGTCCGTCTAACCATCTCTTTCATGACCTGTCCATTAGCAACAGCCCTCTGACTCCACCAGCCCTTACCCCCCCCCCCCTCCACTGTCCTACACACTGCCTCATCCCTTCCTCTTCCTCTCCTCCTCCTCCTCCTCCTCCTCCTCCTCCTCCTCCTCCTCCTCCTCACCCCTCCATTCTGGAAGCTGTCATCAATCTTGCTAAAATGACAGGCGACAGATGTTAGCCTTTGCAAAGATCAAATCTGCAGCTTCAGGGCGGCCTAGTCACATGTGCACAGACACACACACACGTATTCACTTACATGCTCACACAAATATAGGTATCCACGCTCTCTCTGTCTCCCCCCCTTTCTTCCAACTGCTAAATCCTTTCTGACATCAGAGAGACAGAGAGGGGTGAAATGAATGGACGGTCACCATGCATGCACGTAGTTGAGTGTAGGATAGTAAAGCCCCCCCTAAAAACACACATTCCAATACATACAGATTTTTGTATGAGTGCGACATGTGGATTTTTTTATTTAACATACAGAGAATTGCTTTTATGTGATTTTATTTATGGGTTTTTACTTCAGATTGTTTTACTCTCAGTGTTCTTTTATGTTTTTAGTGGCTGGTCTTTAGTTCATTTCATTCTGTGGTATGTATTGTAAGTATGTGTTTTTTTTATACGTGAAAACACTTTGTAACTCTGGTCCAAAGAACACTTCAATAAAGTTTACTCTTATTATTATTATTATTATTATTATTATTATTATTATTATTATTATTATTATTATTATATTTCTTTCTTTTTTCCCTTTTTTTAACTAAAAATGTCCTTCAAAGTACTTGTAATGTAGCCAAAATCAATTGTAAAAACAAGTGAATTCCGGCATTTAAAATCCTACTTTAGGAACGACTTTAAGTAAAAAAGATTCAGCGTTAACTTTGACTTAGTTGTGCAGAAACAAGTCCTGAAACACGGAAATAACTTAGCATACTTCCAGATTCCGTGTCTCGAAGTAAACGTTTTTGTACTTGTTTGTGGTTAGAAGCCTGTAATAAGGTCACTCAAATGATCAAATATAAGAAAATAAGTGTGCAATCGCCAAAACACCTTTAGGTAAAATGGAGACAGTTTGACCCCCAAGAAAGATCATGAGGTTTTTAAATATCAGTTCAAGGGATATTGAGGACGCGCTAACGCTCTGGTTAAGGTCAAATTACAAAACAACTCTATATTTCATCCCAACCTCATAACTGTTTTTATGAACACAGTGGAACCTATTTATTCTGAGCGGACATGCACAAGTTATTACTCTGTCATCCAAACACACTGGGATAATAACAGCTATGTAAACTAGTCCCACACAGCACCATTTACATCTTCATAAGCAAGGATTATGGTACAATCACATTAGGCTCACATAGCATGAGGATTTTAATAACACAAGTTTATTGCAAGCAAGTCTGTTTGTGCTCTTGTGCTTCAATATTGATGTCCATATGGTGTAATATACACATACACACACAGTTCCTAGACTTAGTACCAACATAGCAAAACCAGGAGTATAACTCACTGATTGTTTGGTGGTGTGTGTGCATGCACTTTTGTGTGTGTAAACAGCCTGAGACACTTAATGTGCCATTCCAAGAAGATGATAGAGGCAGTATTGTCGAGTCTACATACCATTGAGTATGGAAACACACACATGGCAGTAAACCACATATTTTTCAAGATATTTGAACTTATTTAGCACAAATATCCCACAAAGTGCATCCAGCGTAGAACATAAAACACTCTCTTCTGGATAAGGTCACCTCTAAAAAATGGAATTAGAGCCACATTCAAGGCACTTTCCTTGCATCACAACACAACTCTTGACTGCTAAAATACCAACTGTAAAGAGTATATTAAAGTGTATCAAATGGCTCTTTCAGCCAACTTTTGGGGGAATTCCTTACCCCGCCTTTGCTAATACAGAAATGCCAGTCATTAACAACACCAAATGGAGGGTTTTATATCGTGACAATTGTGTGGATCATAACTTTAATTTAACACAGTCATCAACTTTAAAAGGCTGAACTAAAGGGCAATTACTCAAGTTAATCTTATGTGTAATGCCACATATCCCAAATCCCAAATTTGCCTCAGGAAGCATTACAATATTTATATGTAGTATCGGAGAAGGAATATTTTCAGGAAGAGCAACAAAGGAGGAATCTCAATATGCTTTCCAATATGGAAACACATGCAAAATAAGTTGTGTGTACAGAACAAAGTACAAATACAGAGTGCTGTTCTGTTGGTAAACCACTTTAAACTTGATTTTGCACATGGGACAAGTTTATGTCCACTGCTTAAAAGTTAAAACAGATACACCAGTGGAACATCTACTCAAATATGGTAGGTCAACCCTTTGGAAACTTTATGAATCATACCATAAGGACATATTAAGGCTGGCCAACAACACTATCTCTGGTTCTTAACCGTGTACTGACCAGCGAATATGAATTGTTGCAGTCTAATCGGGAAACAGGGTTCCACGTTTAAAACACGTCTTTGATGATCGAGGTCAGGAACACAGTTGCATGTTCAAGAAGTGTGGATAAAATGATATCACTATAAAGAATTATTATATTGCTTAAAAGAAAAGCAAAGCCAGCCTCTGACCCTATTTTTACCCAGAAACCTGACACAGTGAGAGTCAACTAATTGTGTGATATTGTCCCCGTTGTATGGGATTTGCTGTTTTTCAGCCCAACATACTGTATTTCTGTCATGGGCGGGGGGGCAGGGGGTGTAGTATTGACCACCACTGTGTGTGCCCTTCTTGGTGACTTTAGGGCATAGGGAAGGTTAAATGAAAAGGAGGATGTGTAAAGGAAATGCAGAGGAAAGGAAGATGACAGGAATTGAAGAGAAGAGAAGTGGAAGAGTTGAAGTCCCATGTGACCCCCCCCCATTCCCCCGTCCCCCGTCGCATGGGACTGGGTATTGATTGGATTCTGACATTGATTAAGTATCCCCTGATTCACAATGCCCTGTGTTTGTGCAGTGTGTTTTATCCATGAGTCCGGAACAATAATGCATACTGTGACAGAAGAGATGAAGGAATAAAAGTTATTCAATTACTAGAATTCACATGCTTATACAGTGATGTTTTGTGTGTGTGTGTGTGTGTGTGTGTGTGTGTGTGTGTGTGTGTGTGTGTGTGTGTGTGTGTGTGTGTGTGTGTGTGTGTGTGTGTGTGTGTGTGTGTGTGCCCATGGATCTTTACTCTGTAGGAGGCCTGACTTGCAACAACAGTTCATCTACCCTTGTGGGATAACAAAAGGGTATCTCTTTCTCTTTATTTTTCTGTCCCCCCCTCTCTCTATCTCTTGCTGTCCCTCGGCCTCCTTTGTGTGCACTCCTTTCTTTTTTTATTCGTCATTAATCCTCCAGTCTGGGTCTGGGATGTCACAGCCTCTCCCTCCCTCCGCTGCCCTCCCTCACGATGGCTCTCTCTTTCTCTATCTACGTTATTGTGTGTGTGTGTTTGTGTGTGTGTGTGTGTGTGTGTGTGTGTGTGTGTGTGTGTGTGTGTGTGTGTGTGTGTGTGTGTGTGTGTGTGTGTGTGTGTGTGTGTGTGTGTGTGTGTGTGTGTGTGTGTGTGTGTGTGTGAAGGGCAAGGGCTTGTCATCCTGTTCCCCTGTCATTCTGCCTCGCCGTTCAGAGCATGCCACCCCCTTTGCCAGGGATAATTACCCCCTCCTCTCAACATCCTCCTCTTTTCGTACTCTCACTTTTCTAAATACTTATTTTCAGAAAAGGGCGAAGCAAAGATATTTCACATTTAAATCATATTGCAGTAATTCTTACATAATCACAAATACAACAAACAAAGCCAAACAGATTATTTAAAAGCCAGTAAGAGGGATATTTCACGCTGCAATTAACTATTACTAGGGTGTGTATGTGTGTGTGAGTGATGCATACTGTACACCCATGTTTTTAGATTGGATTTATAATGCATAATCCAACACTGTTTCTGAACTGCGTTCACTACAAGGATTTGTATTTGGTTTTAAGTTACTCTATGCGTCTTTATATGTTCTTTTTATGGATTCTCCTGCACGGGATCAGTACAGATTATTTTATCACACATGTATTAGTCAAATAACATTTAAGCGTAATAAAGCTTTGTTCAAACTTTTGTTATATAGGACATAATATTTTCATTTTCAGGTTTGTATTTGTATGTTATGCCTCTGCTGTGACATGTTTCCATGCATTAGAAACCTTTATAACCCACTTACAGGAAAGGGAAAACCCTAAAAAGCGTAATAGAGCCCCTTGACAAAGTTTTTACCTACTATAATATTTTTTTTGTAGTAGGCGTTTATTATTAATTATTGAGGATATTTTAAATTTTTCATTATTAAAAGGAACATACTTCTTGTTTTCTGTTCCGTACTTAATTGTATATTGCACAAGATGAGTTGTTTTGTTTGCTCTGTTTGTTATAGTTATGTTTTCACCCCTAAAAGAATAGCTAATGCTAAAAAAACAAGGGTAATTTGTGTGGACAACAACATCCAATATACAGCAAAAAATTACAACAGCGATCTGATTGGAAGATCCCTCCCACAGCCTGTGGACACGAGTGTGTGTGTGTGTGTGTGTGTGTGTGTGTGTGTGTGTGTGTGTGTGTGTGTGTGTGTGTGTGTGTGTGTGTGTGTGTGTGTGTGTCTACAGACAGTCTTTTTTCTCTGTGATCTCTCTCTCAACAAAATGCTCTTGAATGGTGACCCTCATAAACAAATGGCACTTCAGGAGCAAATAAACAAAAGCTTGTCTTGTTGTTTATTATCACCCCCTTCATTCTTTTTGCTTTTATTTCCGCATGGCCTCTTGTTGGTCAGATGGAGGGTGGGGGGGGGGGGGGGGGGCTGTGAGTGGGGTGGCGGTCCTCTTTCTCTCTCCCTCTATCAGATGCCTGGTGTGTTGCGCGTATTGATCGCCGAGGCTCAGTAGCAGAAAATAATGGGGTGGTGAAAGCTTAGTAGAGAGAGGGAGATGGAGAGAAAAAGAGAAATAGAGATCTACAAACGTGTGTGTATGCTAAAACACACACACACACACACACACACACACACACACACACACACACACACACACACACACACACACACACACACACACACACACGACTCCCATACTCAATCCTATTTCCCAGCCTCCTCTCTGCCCTGTGCCCTCATATGAATATTGGTTCTCCCCTAACTCCTCCATGTCACTGTTATGTATGTGTGTATGTGTGTGTGTGTGTGTGTGTGTGTGTGTGTGTGTGTGGGTGTGTGTGTGTGTGTGTGTCCAGGCTGCCTCATTTGCATATGTGTTTGTATGTGTGTTATCTATGTGAATAAATCCTTCCAAGCCCCATGCGCCTCAGGGTGATGTGATGCGGCCAGTGCCCGAGCAACCATACCCTAGCTAATTTACAACCAACCTAGTGTGTCCCCCCACTCCCACACACACACACACACATGGCTTGATGACACCATGGTGAAACATGTCGTCTAGACGACATTGAACCCTGAGTCCGCCCAGGGTAATTGTTTTATGCAAATGGAGAGAGCTAGGGCTGACATGATTGGGCCAGACTTTGTGTTGATTGAAGTGTGTGTGTGTGTGTGTGTGTGTGTGTGTGTGTGTGTGTGTGTGTGTGTGTGTGTGTGTGTGTGTGTGTGTGTGTGTGTGTGTGTGTGTGTGTGTGTGTGTGTGTGTGTGTAGTAGTTGTTATGGATGTTGCCATGATTGTGGTGTAATGCTGGTAGCCATTAGTATTATTGTTATTGATGGAAATGTTCTATTATTCAGAAGGGCAGGGCGGGGCAATATAACATGCAGAGATATGGGGGAAATTACATGCATACACACACACAAACACACTGTAAATACATTAAAAAAACAACATCTGTGCTATATCTAACTTGTCATTGAACTGAATCCAAGATCAGGCCACATGTCACACTTTTAAAGCAAATATGAATCACAGCAACAATGCAACAAACGATGCAAAACTGCTGACGCGTACTTCAAAGCCACCTAATGAATGTGTAAGACTTTAACACATGTATACAACCAATGCCATGTGTTATCAGGGCAGCCATCAGAGAGAGGGGGAGAAGTGTGTGTGTGTGTGTGTGTGTGTGTGTGTGTGTGTGTGTGTGTGTGTGTGTGTGTGTGTGTGTGTGTGTGTGTGTGTGTGTGTGTGTGTGTGTGTGTGTGTGTGTGTGTGTGTGTGTGTGTGTGTGTGTTGTGGTCCAAGTCATAAATTTAATTTCATGCTGGGTTTGCGAAGCTCATCTGAATTGCACGTGAGCACAGCCTGATGGACCTCTATGCTGGAAGTCATACACTCAGACACAGATGCTGCCATTGATGGAGCGCACAAGCATAAACATGCATACAAAATCATATTGAAACACACACGTAGCAGTTTCTTCTCAAGGTCACGATACCATCGTGACCTCTAGGCAGGACCCTGGATATACACACTTTTCAAAACGGGACAACAATAACACTTATAGGATATAAACATTGTAGCACCAATGAGTTCTCGATATAAAATGTTGAAATGCCATTGTGTATTGGCTGTTTGTGGCTAATCAGGCTAATGGCTAATGTATGTTTATGTTTAAAGTTGTTGATGTCACACTATTGTCAATATCATTTACCACCAACAAGGTTATGGTTATGTTTTTATGGCACAGGTTTGGAAAGTTCTATGAATTCTTAAAATATTGACCCCTTCCCTGACTCTTGCCTACAAGACTTAATACGACATAAATTGTCAAATACTGTTTCTTCATTTGCTGATTGTTAGTGGTTGATTACAGAGGTACATATTTCAGTAATCCTCAATATACATTTTTGCAATGCAATATAGAAAATGTATACATTCACTTAAGACCTGATACAAACAACATGTTGTTATACTTTGCATGGCAATGTATAATCTAAATAGCTGCAGCATTCAACAACAACAATTATCAAGTATGTCCCAAACACAAATGGAACAAATTGAATATTCTGTGGTCAAGTGTTTAACACCAGGTGAGCTATCGATTTCTGGATGGAAAAGAAATGTTGCAGAAACCAGGACACTGAAATCAGCCCCTTTTATGCCCCTGCCCTGTCTATAATTGGATGGAGCTTTACTGTTATTTGGATGCGCTTTCTATCATCTATCCTTCTACCAATTTTCATGAAAATCCTTCCATTAGATTTTTTGTAATCATGCTGACTAAAGGAATATGACCCTAAGGTAACTACGATCTCAAAACGGACCTACCAAATCGTAGCATATTTTGGAGTTCTTCTATTTCATGGTTACGTCACTGTGTGTAACTGCTTTGCCTTGTCTCTCATAAGGATCTTTATAGCACCTGTCTACGCTTCCAATCAGCTCCAACCCATAACCTGTAAAGACCATAATCGAGTATCCATTGAGATATAACACCGCTCCCATGTCACCAGTCCTTCTATCTCTTCTCAATAATTTACTTCTTCCCTCTTTCTTTTTTTGCTTTACTGAGTTCTTAGGTGAAGAGAGAGACCCTTCAGATACATTCAGACTAGAGTTAAAAGAGAGAACTCTGCAATTACCCAGTTACAAGGATTGATGCAATTAAGGAAATGTACAGTTCAGCTGGGTTCACAGTTTTAGATGAGGCATAAAGAAAGCCTAATAAATCCATGAGTCCATGATATTTAGCTGCTCAAGGCTCTTCACACACAAATACACATACACGCACAGGCACACCATGGCATTGCAGCAATTATTTAATCCTTCCTGAAGCATTGAGGGGACCAGATGTATTTCTGAAGTTTAATCTTGCAGCACCTTTATACCTGCTCAAAAAACTAGCCACGGTCAGTTTGATTTGAAAAATCCTTCCTTTTTTTTAAGAATATCATCCAGATTTCATCAAATTGGCAAAACAATACATTTTAAAGGACAAGATAAAGAAAATAACCAAAATCAGGTGATTGCAGGGCTGATAGGGAACAGGTGGAACTATCAAAACAGGCAGGGAAAAGATACAAAGACAGTAAGTAAATTTACAGTGTAGTGTAATTACCTCTTATTAATTTAGACATTTGAATACCTTGTTCACCACATTCAGACCTGCGAAAGTAAAGTAGTTTGTCCTCTGATTAAAGGGTACGCATTTTCCCATCCACATTGCTCTAAATACACATATTATGTGCATCAAAACCAACTTTATGATACTACAAAATCTTCAAGACATACAAACTGGTATCTACAAAAACTTCAAAATTAGACCAAACTCAAACACGCAACAATATGGTCGGCAACTGTGTAAGTTATACAAAACCCAAAAGTGAAGCAAGATGGATGGCTTTTAGTTTAGTTCGAAAGGGTCAGACATGTTACAAAATAGCTAGACAAATCCCTGGACCTTTGAAACTTTCAGTCACATTGTCTATTAGAGACATTACACTTAATTGGTTAAATAAACAGGGGAAAGTTATGTAAAGTGTTTTAATATATATAATTAGGGTATTGAATTCCCAGGCTGTGGAGTGATCATTTTAACTTTGTGGCCGACGGTTTTCTGCAATTAAAAGGCAATTGTGTTGCATGTGAGTGGGCAAAAACGGTAGTGTATGCCTTCCTAAAAGTTGAGAATTTGAGCTCTAAACCGATTCATTGCAGAGAAGAAGCAGTAGTATGACTTGAATGAAAACATATTTTCTCACTGAATGTTGGGTAGTGTATGAGAGATGAGGCCTTTAGATAAATCAAAACAAGCCTCTGCAAACATCTAAGGAAGAATAAGTTTCAAAACCATCCTCCACAGTGTCTCCCAGGGTGCTGTTACCTTCCAAAAGCCGTTCAAGTAACAGAGACAAAAGCCAGACACACACAAACACACACTCTCTTCTTCCCCCTCGCCTCGCCTGGCCAGTCTCAACATCCCAGCGCTCTTTGAGGCGACGTCCCAACAATTCCACCGGGTCCCTCATTAAGGCTCGAACCGACTCTCGAAGGGGGAAGCAGGGGAGGGGCTGCTGGGTAAACTTTGGAGAGGTCACCTCCTTGTTTCCATCTTCCGCCTCCTCTTATCCCTCGTTCCGGCCCGTCTTCAGGTCCTGTCAGCGGAGAGTGTAAACAAGCAGAAAGGTTAGCGCTTTTTTCACCCGGCAACGTCTTCTCTCATTAGGGACAAGGTACAGTGAGCCAGTACCGCCGACAATGGCCCACTTTGTTGTTCGAGATGCATCTCTTGTCATGATCTCTGGGTCAGCGATGTAGGAAGAGTTAGTCAGCGACTGGTTAAAGTGAGGAGTCAACTTTAGTTAACGCTAAACTGAAGTTTCATTTAGGTAATTCAAACTTTGGAAAAATAGAGATTAAAATATTTACTTGAGTACAGTATGTGTGATCACAAAACTGAAAAGTATAAGGGACATTACAGTGATATTCTTCTAGTGTAAATTCACTACTTCATTCAGGGGAGCTCCGTTAGCTCAATCGTTAACAGGATATGTTTAGAAATGGGTTTGTATAAAATACCAAAGTCTGTGTATTACCTGCAGTGTTTTATTATTTTTGGCGAAACCTGGGAGATGGTTGACTTCATCCTGGTTCCATCTCTTTTCCACATTATCATTTTCCTCATTTTGGTTCTCTGTGTTGTAATATATTGCTTAAATCTATACACAAGATTGCACATTTTTTCTCTTGCTCTTTCCGTGTCCGCTGTGAGGGTCTAAGGACAGAGGGTGTCGTATTCTGTACACCCTGTAAGACCCCTAAGACAATTGTGTTTTTTGGAATAGTGGGCTATATAAATACAATTTGGTTAAAATTTGACTGGTGATAAAACAGATGGCAATTGGAATGCACCCAGTTTAGAGACACAGACAAGATGACCAGCACAAGCGAAGCAAAGTAGCGATGTGGCAACACATTTTCTTAACCAACTTAGAGTAAGAATTTAACAAACTAAAAATCATTTAAGAGCTTTGATGAGCAAACTTTTACAGGTTTACCCTGCAATCTGATATCTGATGGGGACCTGATTATGTTTTCTAAGCTTTCGCCAAAATCCATTGAAGAAATTCTGAAATGTTCCCCTCCAAAGGCTCTTAGTTTTATTCACCCAGGTAAAACAATGCAAATATTTAAATAGAGAGTTCACTTAAATTGATATTGATTGGGCCTTCTAGGAGGAGTCTCATTTCACAGTGGTTATAATTGCATTGTCTAGGGAATCTTTACTGCACTGCGCACACCAAAGGTCCAAAAAGTGGATTGACTGTGTGCATAACCTCTGCATAGCAATAAAGTAAAAGATCCTATTAAAACTCTCCCCATGGCAGTATTAAAACCTCCTGCTAGAGTCCTCCCTCCCCTGCTTTATAGCATCCGTGTCACTGTCCATCGTACTCTGACACACACACCCACACGCACAAGCCATCGTCCAGCTCTGGTGATGACTGTCTCCCTGGCTGTCTTTGTGTTTGCTGACTGGCTGTGGAAGAAGCCATTTAGCATGCTGAATGTCAAGGTCAGCGCGTGGCGTCCTTGTCATCACTCTCCGCAGCAGAAGGTCAGGGAAAAGCTCTCCCTCAAATGGCCAGCTCCAGACACAGAGGAGAGCTGGCAGGGGAAAAGAAAAAAGAATGACAGAAAGAAAGGACACAAACAAACATCCCTATTTTCAGCTCCAGTTAACTGATATTCCAATCCCTTGGCTCCTGTAGTACTGCAATTCAGTACATTTCTGTGGGTCTAAATGTGCTTACCAACCGTCTCAACAATAACAGAAATATCGGTGACCCTTTGAAAGATTCAAAGCAAGATTTGTTTTAGTTTGGAATTACTTTTTGTTGTAAATTGGAGTAATGTAAAGTTTCTTAGTTAGGGTTACAGTAAAACAAAAATCATAAATGAGCTGTATTTTACCAAGTTTTATTGGATATCAGGTCTTTTTTTTGCAGACACATTACAAATTACATGACGAGATGCTTATACAGTTACACCCTTTGTACCTTAAAGAAACCTATGCCTATGTTTCATAATCATTACATTTCAAATACTGTCCTTTCCTTAAACGGGCCCTGTTATGCTCATGATGATACCCTTAGCATATCATGTACAATGTGTTGGAGCGCTAGCCAATATAAGTGCAAGGCTTACATAGTGATGTCATTATGTATAACATTATAACAGATATAATCAAAAGAGTCCAATGAGTTGTTTCAGGCAGGGGTGGAGTGTGTACATGAGAAACTCCCTCAGGAGGGAACACAGTGATTTAAGCCTTAACAGACCATTTACATGCACTAAAACCTTTATAATACACTACAGAAACGGGAAAAACCCCAATCTCAAAGGGCCCCTTTAACATCAATTACTGACCATATAATTACCGTTTGTCTTTTTTTTCTCCAATATTTTTTATGGCCAGTTTATCTTTACTGTGACCGTTGAAATGGAGGGGGCAAACCTGTTCCGAACCCCCGATTTTTCAACCAATAACAAAACAAACTTTTTCCATTCCCCCTTCCCACTGCCCTTTGTCTAAGCTGTATTGTGTACAGTGTCTGTCACATGGAGTAATGACCACTGAAGGAGAAGACCGTCAGCCGTTTCTAACTTCTCCAGTCCCCCTGTGATCCATAACATACAGCGATTTTAATGCAGCGAGTAATTACAATATGCCCCAAACTGCTCTCTCTTTTACTTCCTTGTGAGAAAAAAGGTCTTGCACAGATGCAAACAGACTGAAGGTTGCACAGCAAATCATAAACTAATTTAATTTAGTGGTAAACGCTTGCACAATGCAAAATGCAATTAACTTTTAGTGCAGTAGAAAATACTGTATATGCTTTAGCACCTGAGGACTTATTAATTGTATTATTGGAGTGTAAACAGGAAGTAATAAGCATGCATAAAACAGGCTCTGGAGGTGAGAAGCGGTCATCTACAAATCGGAGGGTTGGTGGCCCTGAGGTGAACATGGCAATTTGTCATTAGGCAAGAAACTTAATCCTTACTTTAGTGTGTGAATGTTAGTCTTTCCTGAGCAGGTGGCACCTTGTGTGTATGAATGTGTCTGAATGCTGACCTGTTTATGTAAAACCAATTTGAGGGGTAACGACTGGAAAAGTGCTGTATAGACCATGGATGTACAAGGAGAACTTGATACAGTGTCGGAGGCTGTGCCCTGTTCAGTGTGAAAGTTGCCCTATGGCACATTTAACCCTAAATGGCCTGACTTTTGAAAGCAAAGTGCCCGTATCTAGGCCCATAGAGCATGCACACTTCCCTAAGCCCCGCCTCCAATCTGCAGCGACACGGCCAATCATGGCTAAGAAGAAGTTAAAAGGAACCATTAATCGTGCCACTGAGGGAAAATAAACATTCTGCATTTCAGGGATTCATTTTGCTAACAATTATACTTATAATATACTTATAAATTATACTCTCCCTTATGGGTTGACTGATATTCAAGTGCAAAAATCAGCATAGTTCTGCTTTAACATAGTGCAAATGTACGCTATCCTCGATTTATCAAAAGAAAAGATAAACATGAGTAAGGCTCAACAGCAAATAGAAACCAGTTCACTTACTTACATTTGATTAAATACATTAAACAGGAAGTGCACTCACTTATATGAGAATGTATCAAAGAAAGGTAAAGAAAATAAAGACCAGGGCTTTTATTTGAGTATTTATGGTATACATGTAAGTACCAGCTATTTGCTCCTCTCAGCCCCCCCCCCTCCAGTCCTTCTATCTTTGTTTCTCTGTGCTCGTGCCTACTTTCCACAGCTTGAGTAAACACTGCCAACTCTTTCATTAGCCCTCTCACCACAGTCTCTCTTTTACTCTGCATGTCTTTCATCCCCTCGCACTCTGTCTCTACACGCCTCTGTTTAAACAGATGAATGTGATTAGAGGCAGTTTTAAATGACATTGGAAGTTTGTGTGTTTAATGACTCAAATAAAAGGCACGGTTATTATGTTTAAAGACAGGCCCTAATATGACGTCTGTGGGTGCAGCTCTGTGTACTCTGTGACACTCGAGCAACGCTATTGAGTTTATTTTATTGTGCAGATTTACAGATGATTGACTGTAATGTGTGGATTATTGCCTGGTGCTCTGTGCATTAACACTAGTGGACCTAGGGGCCACAAAACACATCTGGATTCACAATTTACTCATTAACAAATGTGAGGCTTTCCCTCCTTGCCATGCATATTGTATTACTTTTTGTTCTTGTAAAAGTGTTAATAGTTTGGTAAGCGTAATTTATGTGCGATAGCATTGAATTGGGTGAGACCTTGTTCTCACCCAATGTCCTGTTTTGGAATAAATGCCACCGTTTTCACCACAGAGGCAGGAAAGCTGTTAGAGGAAGTCAGCTAACTAAGTAAGCCAGCCAACAGGATGCATTATTTTGGGGGGGTCAGGAAAAAACACCTGACTATTCAGACCTCTGTGTTAATAACACATGAACCAAAAATAAAGCATGTGTGGCCATAAGACACTTAAAGTCACCATATTATGCTTTAGGGGGTTTTCACTTTCCTGTATTGTGTTATATAGCTTTTGTGTAAATGGTGTAGAAATGCTTAAATCCATAAATTCAGTATGACATTTTCATGCTTATTTTGGCCAGCGCTCCAATACAGGTGATTTGCTAAGGGGTGGGACCTTTCAGACACATCTCTAAGCCGTTGACCAATCACAACAGAGCCAGACAGCTAACAAATCATAGCAGACTGGACCCTGGTTTCAGACAGAGGGTGAAAAGAGGTGCTGCAGCGGAAACTATTTTCATTTCGACCACATTTGTATTAGTTCATTATCCAACCACTATCAACAATTCTAAAGCTGTGATTCTCTTTTTTAATAGTCTCTGTACTTTATGGTTTATTTACAGTCATTTAATCAATGTATTAATAATTGATTGATCGCACAAGTAACACTGATCATGTCAAACAGGTGAGAAAATGGAAATGTTTTCCCATTATTGTCATCAAATATTCATTTTAGGACTCGTTAGATGTGGGTCAAGGCTGTCACTTTTTATTTGAAATGTTAACGACTGTTGAAACACGGGGCGAATATTAAATACACAATCTGTAATCATCTGTTTGATCTAAATGCAACAAGCCCTGCCTTGTTCTCAGTGTGGGGCCTTTCCTAAAATACACTGTCCATCTGTTTGAGTAAAAACACAACTGACAGAAAACAGGAGGTTTGAAACACTAATTCCCACATTTATTTAACGTTTCTCACATTCTGGCGCATTGGACGGACTGTACTAAAGACACCCTGTTTCCCCTTTTCTGTAGTGTGTTGTATAGGTTTTTGTGCATGTAAATGTTCTGCAAAGGCTAACATCCCTGTGTTTCCCAAACCTAGCTTGAAACGCCCCCATTGGACTCCTTTGTTTACTTTCATAACAAAATCACATCAGTATATGACACTTGAGGTTCTATTGGCTAGTGCTCGTGATAGGCTCAGGGGAGGGTCATCTCTCAGCGGTTGACCAATCACAACAGAGCCGGCCAGCTAACCAATCAGAGCGGACTGGGCTCTCGTTTCAGACAGAGGGTGAAAAGAGGTGCCGCAGCACAGGCAGTATGAGAAAAATAAACAAATCTTTAAACATTAAAGCATGGAGACATGTCAAAGTAGAGGCACAAAATATGTATATCAAGAGGAAAATAAGCATAATATGTCTTTAATCTGTAAAATATTGACATGCAGAGACCTAAATGTAATTCCCCAGTTGTGCACAGAGGCCTGAATTACAGAACCAGCTAGACAGGTCTAAGTGTTTTCAGTCATAATAAGTCTGGTTATTGAAAACCACAACAGGATTTTGTTGCGTTGTTGGCTATATGTTAATAGGTGGACACCATGTGAGCAGCTCCTTGCTGGTGGTCCTTTTATTGAACACCATTTGTCATTCAATTTCTGGAGCATGAATGTCTTGGAGTGCAAAAACCATATCACACGAGTCCATTCCTCTAACATCTACACGGCAGCCTGGACACCACAGGCCATGTACAATAATACGTGAAGGATTAAGAAGTCTTGTAGGCCTTTTTGTCATACCACACACACACTCACACACATATGCAAACACATCTGCCTGTACCTGCAACACCCTTTGCACTCTAATCTGCATATCCCTTGCTCTGCACTATAAATTCCTCCAGAAACGGGCACTTATACTTTCATAAATCTCGTCCTTGTCACTTTCAAATTACTGAGATTTATTCACTGAAGAACAGGCCTGAACAGAGTCGAGAGAACAAGGAAGAGTATAGGGGAGGGGGGGAAAACACACTAAATGTATTTAAGACTCAACACAGCAGTGTGAGGGTGTGTAGCATGTACGTGTTGTTATGTAGACATGCATGTGCAGCCATGTATGTTTCCACTGTGCTGTGTTTTCATAAATGTAATGCTTATGCTTCATGTGAGTCCCCTCAAGCAGCAAGTATTTATTGAGTGTGTGTGTGTGTGTGTGTGTGTGTGTGTGTGTGTGTGTGTGTGTGTGTGTGTATGTGTGTGTGTGTGTGTGTGTGTGTGTGTGTGTGTGTGTGTGTGTGTGTGTTTGTAGACATTATGTGATGTAATCAAGAAATTAACTGTGTCAAAACCCTATAGGCACAGTATATCCTGTTGAGTTGGCTAGGTATTATGTCATCTTGGAGATGTACAGAGTGTTTCAGGGAACACTTAACTTTTGTTTTCCGACCAGGTAGTTAGCATCGCACCGGTTCCTTGGGAAAAAACAATGGGATTTTTCCATTGGACTTTGAATTATTGAGGAAAATAAGATCTTTGGCAAACATTTTTCTGATCATTTTTGATTACATTTGTTGTTGTTCAGCAGGATAGTCTCCATGTTATTTAAGCTCAAATGCAACCGCCAGAGGTAAACAGCTGACGTTAGGCTATACAAGAAACATCACAGTCACATGACTTCATCAGTGCTTATCTAAAGGGGGCTAATGTTCCTTATGGTTGTAACTACTGTGGTTCAAATCATGTTATGAATCAAACTGATGTTCACCACACATACATTTATTGTTTCTTCATGTATGTTATGACACACCGTGAAAACGTATTCGCCTGTTAACCCTCAGTAGAAAAACACACATTCTTACTACGGCTTACACTTTTTAGTGCCGTTTTTACTTTGGAAATCAACATGTCAAGTCCGGAGATTGAAATCACGTGACTTCCGGATAATGTTATCATTTAAGAAAATAACACAAAGCTCAGGTGTACATTACACACTCCTCAAAAAATACAAACCAATAAATAAAGGAACTTTTGAGCGTCAGCTACAATGATGACGTTAAGTAGTCTAATTTAGTCACTTGTTAGCAACTGCTGTTTTATGACACAGAGAAGCTACAGACATTCAACAGTGTGGTATTTAATATCGTAGAACGTTAAACTCTCTTAAGCTGTGTAAACTTTACAACTTTTCAGGCATCTTACCAATAAGTTATGGGTTTCCAGCGATACGAGCAAAACTACTTGCTAAGGTGTATGAAAATTGGAGTAAAAAGTGGTATTGCCGATTTTCATGGAGATACGTAACTAATAAGTTAATGTTAACTTTCAGATTGGACAATAAAAAAGCCTTTCGTTTTGGATTCAAATGTACATTCAACCTCTTTTCTTCACAGATGTCGTAAAGCATTAGTTTTCGTATGGATAACTGAACGATGCTAAACAAATAAGCATTTCATTTAACCGAACAATTACTTTGGCTAGCTAGAGTGATCTTTGTTTTAAGCATTAATAGGATTTAGTTTGAGTCAAGTTGGATACACTAGAGCTTCTCCTTGTTATAGTCATGATTATATGTGAAGAGTTTGAAGTATATTAACGAATCAAAGGCTGGCAGAACTACTACGTGTACGTACAGCAGATACCACTGTCTAGATCCTATCTTCTTGTTTTGAAAATTCAATTGAATAATTAAAATGGTACAAAATGTTACCATCAATTTATTCTCCTCTTCTGTGCATCGCTAGGACATCTCACCATTTCTCACTACCTCTTCTTCTTCTGTCACAGGTGTTCTGCAGTTTGGTTAAATGCAGAGACCTTTGAAGGTGTAGTTAGAGAGCTGGCAGCTCTGCTCTCCTTTGTCTGCCACTGTCTTGCTCATCCTCACACTGTGAGGGGAAGACTGTGATTCATGTACTTCTTGTGAAGACCACCATTAATTTAATGTAATACAGCTTTTATCTACATTCCTTTGCTCGCTATCGTTTCCATTTTCTCTCTCTCTGACTGTCTCAGCCCATGTTCTTTTTTCTCCCTGTCCTTTCTGACTTCCTTTCCTGCTTGTTTGACAACTTTTTATTTCTCAACCTTCCCTGCATTCTCACCTCGACCCTTTAGCTCTTCATCTCAGAAGGACTTGTGACATGTTTGTCTCCTCTATTCCTCACGGGCTGTCATTGCCTTGTTCTATGTAAAACTTGTTTTCTATTCCAATCCTTTTTTCATAATTTTTTGTCAACTTGGGTTTTGTTTCATCATCATCCTCATCACCATTTGCACATATTGTACTAACAATACCTTACAGGGTGTCATTTAAATTCAAATTATTTTTAATTAATGCAAACAACAGCAACTTTGCAATGTTACTGCTATTATTTGTACTGTTCCATAGAACCCCATGAGTATATGTTTCTGCTTCTTTAGTGGATCGGTCTACAACGGTAGATTTAATATTCTTTAAATAGTCATTTGATATTTCTTTACTACTCTGGATGTATGTGAATTAGATTTCTATTCTATTTGTATGCTATTCAATTTTCCAATGTATTTATTGTTAGTAACGTTATTATAATTAACATCTTCTCTTTCTATATTTGACAATGTTGCTTTGATGAAACAATTTCCCAAATTGGGATAAATAAAGCATCCATTCATCCATCACTCACAGTTACCATCACTAAAATTAAGAGCATTAATCTTATACGTAGTATCTTCATTAAAATGTTCATCATTATTCATAATTCACAGGACTTAATAAGCATCATTCAAAAATGGTTTTGAATTATTGTCTGCATCATCCCTATCATTATCACCATCAGAATAATCAAAATCATTCTGATTTCCATCGATCATTGAAAATATCTTAAATAGTATCTTAAATACATACCATAATCATCATCATCATCATCATCATCATCATCATCAGAATTGTTGATTGATTATTTATGAAAGAAAAATGATCATGATCTTAATAATCATTGAATAATTATCATCTTCATTATCATTGCAGTCTGAAACTCTCACATGCATCTTCTCTTATTTTTGTTTGTATTAGGGTTAGGGTTATCACCAATAGTATCATTTAAATGCTTCTCATTCTTCCCATCTTCCTCATCATCATCGGAATAATTCCAATCATCTTCTATCTTATCATCGTTCTTATTATCACAGTCGCCCTCGCCATTCCCACCCGTCTAAATGAATGCTAATTATCTAATCAACTGCCATCATTACAGACTTCATAACAATCACTGTCAACATAATCAACATTTCACTCATTACCATTTAGATCAAATACTGTGATCCAAAACCATCATCGCCAATATTACAGCCAACCGGGTTTGTATGCGCTATATGTATGTACATAATCATTACAATCATCATCAGAATCGTTATTATCATTGCCATATTGATACTGTCACTTCTCTAGTTGTCACTCTACACACAAACACACACATGTCACATCCATTGCTCTTGATTGCCACTCCCCTTCACTCTTTTACTCCCCCCACAGAGCCTGCAGTGGAGTTGAGCCATGGAAATGTCAGGGGTCAAGTTTACGTTGGTGCTGAAGGGCCGCTCACCCTGGGCCACGGTAAAGGTCGGCGCCATGGCGACAGCTGGTTGATACCGTCGTCGGGAGGGCACTCATGAGTCACCGCTCCAAATCCTCCATGTGGCATTAACATCATTTTCGGATTTCTTTTTTTTGTTCAGATGCCATCTTGACATATCTGCTGGATGTGAAGGAAAGGTCACTTCCAGAGGTGGGAGAAGTACTCAGATCTTGTACTTGAGTAAAAGTAGAATTACCAGAGTGTAGGAATACTATGTAACAAGTAAAAGTCCTTCATTCGAGATGTTACTCAAGTAAAAGTAAATGTATTAGCATTAAAATATAGTAAAGGTATCAAAAGTAAAAGTGCTCATTATGCAGATTGGTCCATTTCAGAATAATAGACAGGGTTTTGTCTTAACTGGGTAACAGTGGCGCAAAATGCTGATTTTCCCTGTAATATTTTAAAGTGGTGCCAGAAAATAATATTTCTGTTTGGCAGAAATGGTACAATAACTCCAAAATTATGAAAATCGTGTCAAATAGATCATCCATCAGCAGATAATAAATAGGGGATGGATGTCCGGGGGGTCTGCCGGTGGACTAGTGGCAGGCAGTAGGCTTACACTGAAACTGATTTCTAAATTAGAGTGTTTCTTTAACTGTCCTTTTTTCTGTAGAGGAAGAAAAGAAACCATATCTTGGATGAATGTTTTTACTCTTTAAAGCATGAAGAATGTATTATTTTCAGCTTCGCTCCAATGCATTACTGTCGCCAGAAAGTGGGTGGGGCCGTAATTTTGGCCGAAAGCTACGTCAGCGCCTCATACGATATTTTTCTAGAGAAAAAGCTGATATATCTGATATGTTTTATAATTATTGATCATTAAAGTGTTCTCAAAGCTGGTAAAGGTGCAGCTAGTTTTAATGACTCTGTATACTGCAGGGTAGCTGCTGGATTTACTCCAGGTGAACTAAAGTCTGGTTTAAGGGCTGATTATATTTACCATCATTAACATAAATCTGCAAAGTAACCTAAAGGGATTCAATAAATGTAATGTAGTCAAACTACAATAATAATAAAGTACAATAAGTAACAACAATTTTAAGACCTCAAAATGTTACTCAAGTACAGTATTTGAGTAATTTGACTTTTACAAAACTGGTCCTTTCTTATATTGAACACTTTACTTCTGTGGTGCATGTGGAAAAACTAATTAAAGTTGGGTTATTAGCGTCATATTGGGTAACTTATTCAAAAAATGACACATGGTGCGAGAAGGAAATCCAGGTCTAACTGAAGCTTAAAGAAAGAAGAAACTTGAGTCTAAAATAGCTCACAGTGGGTTTTACCCTATGTATTCATCCATCACAGCCCGCACGTATGCATTGATTAGGAATGGAGGTTACGGCTAATGAGCGGTAGATAGACAGTCCTGCCAACAGTGATACCGTGTGCATGTCGTATTGAATTTCCTGTAAATACAAGCTGTCATTCGGGGGAAACCGTTCACGTCACTCCGCTCGGGTAATTACCGGCAAGACAAGGTTTTTATAATCTTTTTAAATACGCTACAATGTCTTAAACTTGAAATTATGAACAGAACGTGCAACACTTGGCTAATTTGACAGGAGAGACAAAATGACTGGTTATCGCTTAAACACCCAGAGAGAGTCATACCGGTGTCGTTACATTTTATTCATTTTATGACAATTTTCTCACATTTTCTATTCTCCAACTTCTTATATGATATGAATAATGAATGTTGATATACAATATAAGAATGCAAACATAAACCAACATAAAACAGGTGGAATACATGTATAACTGACCAGCCTTCTAAAGGAAAGGGATATTGCCTGGGCTAGGGCCAGAAAATCCAAATCCCAGGCAGATTGGGTTGTTTTTAGGCAGCTCAGAAATCGTTTTACCCTTCTCATCAAGAAGGCTAAATCTGAGTTCTACATCTCTAAAACTACTAGTAACTTAAATGATCCAAAACATTTCTGGAAGGTAATAAAACATTAATTTGGAACCAAAACTAAAAATGAGTTACCAGCCTGCCTTGTTAATGATTCACCTACTATCACTGACAAATCGGCCATTCTAAACTGTTTTAATGAACAATTTGAATGAATTTCATTTCTTCCGGGTCTTTGTTTGAGTCTTTACACCAAGACCCAAAACAGAAGGTTGATTCCTCACCACCCCCATCCCATTCCATGGTTCATCCATTCAATTTCATGTTTATTGAGGTAACAAAGGTCGATAGAGTCTTACACAATCTGCATACACACAAATCGGCAGGTCCTGACAAGCTTGATCCTTATGTTCTTAAGTTAGCTGCAAACTTTACAGCAGAACCGCTAACTAATCTTTTTAATCTGACTATTTCCAACAATGAGATCCCTAATATATAGAAATCTGCAAATGTTTTTCCTTTGCTGAAAGCAGGGGATCCCTCATCTGTTAATAGTTATAGGCCAATTTCTAAATGATGTGTTTTAGCAAAGGTCCTTGAAAAGCTTCTCAGTGAACATCTTACATTTTTCATGGACACAAATGACATTTTATCACAGCATCAGTCCGGTTTTAGAAAACAACACAGTACAACAACTGCATAACTACATATTGTGCAGCTCTTTTTATTGATCTGTCAAAGGCCATTGACACAATTGACCACACCATTCTGGCGGAAAGACATTACAGTATAGGCTTAGCTGGGCATACTGTTGGTTGGTTCAGAAATTATTTGACAGCAAGAACCCAATGCGTCCAGTTTGCTGGGTCGTCTTCCTCCTTCCCTTCCTATATCAAAGGGTGTGCCCCAGGGTTTCATATTAGGCCCTCTGCTGTTCACCATATGCTGTATGTCAATAATCTCTGCAATAACATATCATATGCTGCTTACCATTTCTATGCAGACTGTGATTTGTTTTTCATCCACTTGCATAGTACAGACTCTTGACTTCCTCCAATCTGTCTTTGATGTTGTTCAATCCCATTCAACTAAACTCAAGTTAGTATTAAATGCTGATAATCAAAATTCATGATTTTCTCAAATGAAAAAAAAGTTTACCTCTAATCTCCCCAAGATCTCAACTACTCAAGGAACGGACATTGAAATGGTCACTATGTATACATATCTAGGTATTATTATTGATCAGAAAGGTTTCTTTTACAGAAACAAATCCTGCTTCTCCCTTCAGGTTAGAAAACGCTTGATCTCTGCTACGTGTTTACCGGTGTTGGACTATGGTGATCTGGTTTACATCCAAGCTGCAGACCAGTGTCTTAGGACCTTGGATACTGTGTACCATTGTGCACTACGATTTATCACTGGCTGTGGATATCGTGTACACCATTGTACTTTGTACGCTGCTGCAAAATGTCCATCCATTGGTTGGGTTTCACATACGTATAAATCGTTTCTTGGGCTGGTCCCTTTTTATCTTTGCACAAAAAATATAATGTATATGGCCTACGCTCCAATGACTTCATACAGCTGTTAGTTCCAAAATTAAGAACTGAATTAGGGAAACAAGCATCTAAATTGGCAGCCCCTTCTACTTGGAATAATGTACAGGAGGAAAATTGTCAGATTTCATAACTATGGGGGCGTTCAAGTCCATTTTAAAGGAAAAGGAACAAAACACTCTTGGTGGTTGTGGTTGCTCTTTTAACCCTTAGATCAAGTTGTCTTAAAATTGTGCCAGTTTTTATCCCTTTAACAGCATCTTTTATTTCCATACTGACTGGCTGCTTTTAAACAGCATCTTTTATTTCCATACTGACTGGTTTTTAACATTTCTTCTGTGTTTTGTGTTGTATTCGTCTGCCTGTATTGTTTGTTGTAACACTCTTCTTGCCGCTTTTCTTGGCCAGGGCTCTGTTGGAAAAGAGATTTTAATCTCAATGAGATTTATCTGGTTAAATAAAGGATATATGGAATACATGCTAAATGCTCAAATGTAAGAGTAAAAGGCAGAACTTACTAGTACAAGAGTTAACAAACTCCTGTGACTGAATTGGCTTCCAGTTGGTTCGGTGTGACAGTATTTCTGTTATCGCTAGGGATTATCATGGATATTGACCGTCTGTTCATTTTCGGAACCAACACTAACCCTAGAAAAAGTCTCCCACCAAGAGGCCGAAGGAGCTTGTTTCAAGTGTGTTGTATGTATTGGACAATTTGACGTTTACTTTTAAATACACTTTGACTAAAAAGGGCCAAATTAAACCTTTTGAACACATTTTATCACATAATGGTTTACCTCACTCCTATTTATGTTTATGTTTCTTTAGAATTTATTTTTCTGATATCCTGAAAAAGAGAATTATCCGAGATATTAATGACTCTATTTTAGACTCTGAGTTTGATCCCCGTGCGAAGAACTGGTGTTCGAATCCGGCCTGGGATCACTTGCCGTTTTTCGTCTCGTCTCCATCTTTCAATTTTGTGTCTTCAATAAAGGCACTGGTGGTCCAACAAACATGTTAAAAGAAATAAAAACATGTATGATTCTGGTTGGAAAATAAAATGGCTAACTAAGTTGGTAAAAATAAAGATAAAAATATGTTTGGGTCAATGTAAAAAGAATGGGTTATCCATGGATTATCTATTCCTTTGTCAATCTTTATTTATATTAATCTGTTGATTTTTATGAAATTTGTTATAGTTTTGACTTCATTTCTCAAATTTCATTTTTTGACTGCTCTATATATGCACATAGAGAGAACAGTCCTTATTTAAGAAAGCAAAGTAGGGTGCTTTCCCACTCATTCCCACAATTAATCTCTAAATTTGCTCCTGTTCACAAAGTAGTATTGTCCATTTGTGCATTTAAAAACCACAGTTTGCAATGAATCATTAACAATTAGCCTACAAATATCAGCCAGAACATCACAAAAGGTAAGCATGACGCTTATGGAGCAAAATTTCTTGGTATTAAATAGTTTTTTCTTCTCAACTAATGTTTTTTTTTTTTTTTTTTTCTGCTTCTTTCTATTCATTCTCACAAAAATCCTGCAAGATTCGGAAGGGAAAAAAGAGGACACTGAAAATGCTTTTAGCACTGTGAGGTAGCCTATATTTACATGCTCTTACTTTAGAAAAGATAGGGAAAGCACTTTACATGCAAACCATACAGAGTGTATTCAAATGGCCTCTATATTCCTGCCAGTCCACTTTGTGTTCTCCAGCCTCTACTGATTGCCTGGGCCCTTTGTTGTTCCCCCTATTTTACAGGCAGAATAAATATCTACACTCTGAAGCTCCACGGGGGGTCTGATGTGTGTGTGCCGGAAGAAGGGAGGGAGTGTTTAGACAGCTAACGTATGTAGGAACAGCAGAGCAACAGCCCCAATCCCCATTACACACAGACACACAAGGGTTAATGTGACCACCAGCCGGGTGGCGTGGCTCGCTGGTCCACCTTCCATCCTGCCCTGCAAGGGCTCACGCTGGGCTTAACGTGCCCGCTTGACAGTATGCATCCGCCGGGCCACGGCACTGCATATGGAGACCCTCCATCACCACCACAGAGAGGGGAGGACAGTGGGGTTGGATGGAAAACCACCTAATATATAAATAATATTTTATTGTTTTCTGTTTATGAGTGAGGGCCATGGGTTAGATCACTTGGTAGGAAATAAATATATATATTTAAAAGTGCAACTTAAATATTTTAAAATTTGGTCGTAAATAATTTTGATCTCAATATCGATCAAAATAAGGTGACTTAAGTTTGGCTAGTTGTGTACTGTTGGTTCAGAAGCTTAAATGGCACTATTGTAGTTTTTTTCCTCAGTTGTAAAGTCATGCTTATCAGCCTTTTGGATGCACCTTGGTTTTCTGGCCTGTTTAGCTTCTTTAATCGTCATTCAATGTTTCATTCAATCAAGAATTAAATTGAACAAACAAATTGATCATAGTAAAAGTGAAATAGATTAAGCATTTGTCAGTGTCTTCTGTTACGGTCTGTCTGTTTCCAGTTTTATTTTGAAAAGTGTCCACCCCCTTTGTTATGTCTGTGTCTGTTTCCTGTCTCTGTGCTTTCCCTCCTGATTGATTACTGATGTGTTCACCTGCTGCCCTTGTGTTTTCCCTGCCCTGCCCAGCAGTGTTTTGTGCTTTGATTAGTTTTGCATTTATTTAAGTCCTGTTGGTGTTGTGGGTTCTTTGATTTTAATATGGAGAGAGTTCTGTTCTGTACTTTATAGATCCATTATTAAATGGTCCTCATGTAGCTGCAGTTATTCTAACCGTCACTTTTCAATAAATTGTAACCAAGAGTAAATATTGTCAAAGTTTGTGGGGTTCTGGAATGATCATCAACTCCTTTTCAGAAATACCAAGTCTACGGTTGGGGGTTGGTCCGGATCCAGTAGTAAACCTCTATCAGAGATAATGCCAACGATGTGTAATTTGGTGCAATCCCATACCATTTTTCAGCAATAGTCACAAATACCAGCTGGGACAGTAGTTTGAAGAATATATAAATGAAATTGAAATTATGTTTGGGCAATGGGATGCACTGACAATCTTGGCACAATACAATTGTTTTTATGTTGCCAGTAGTGAGAGCTTGCATATATGGTCTCTGAAGCAAAGAATGCAGGTTCGAATCCCACTTGCATAACTATTAAGCAGTGTCTTCCCCTCTGTATCCCCCTAATATTTTAAAAATAACCTAAATTAAGGTGTAATCGTAATAATAATTATTATGATTATATCATATCATATATCATTATATCATAATCATAATAATAAATTAAAGGAGAACAAAATAAAGTTTCCTTTTTACACTGTGTCCTATGATAAATAGTTGGAAAATGATGCTAACATGTTTTCAACAGCTAATGATACAAAAAAAATTACCACCGTTTACTATGTTTTGCCAATTAAAAACTCCCAAGTACCCACAAAATAACCCTTTCCAATCCCTTACCAAACACACAACCCAGCACAAGACACAGGAAGAGACAGATCGCTAGATACAGAGGTGAATGACCCAGGTGACGTGTGTGTGTGCGTGTGTGTGGATTGTAGCCATCTGCAGTTCATCACTCCTTCTGCAAGTCTCAATCTTGCTCTCGTCTCCAGCGTTTGGAGGCACTGAGGTCTCTGGTGCCAGCAAAGGTCAGAGCCGGTGATTTATTGGCCCACTTCTGGGAGGCCGTCTGTGGACCGGAGATCCTGCCGTGCCCCTGGATCACAGCCAGCATCGCTGACACCAACAACATGCTGCCGGCAGATGAAAAACTCCTCCTGGATATTTTGGGCATATTTCATAGTTTTACATGTATCTGATGAATTAAGGGAATTTAGAGACTGCCAGATATGACTATGTATGAGCAGGGAGGGGAGGGGTACTTATAAAATATATTCTGTTGCAATTTATTGTAATATGTAAAAAAATGTAGCTTCAGTATCAACATATAATAGTAATGTAACCTTATTAGTTTCTGATGCTTTTGGATGAAGTCAATATTGAATGCAAAGCAAATAAAAACAAGTGAAAATAAAAATAAGACAGTTGTTTTTAACTTAAGGGTATAATGTAAGACAACAGAATGTAACTGAAAGAAGAAACCAAGTGATTTAGTTTCAAAAGTGTGTCAGAAAATGCTCCGTTTTAGTTTAATACACAGTTAAACTCACACACACTATTTTATGAACATATAGGTTCACCTGCTGAATTAAAACAGAACAAATGAAACAAAGAAAGAGAAACCATAAAGCAGATTCAGGCAGTGGACGTATAGATTCACAGTTAAAGTATTAGCCTACAGAACTGAACAGCTGACAGAGAGAGAACATCTGATCCTTTACAACAAACACTAGATGATCTTTTTAGGTTTTTGGTAACACTGTAATCCTGCTAGTAATCCCCAATTATTTTAATTGTAACACTAATCTGATAACGTCTTTTGTTATGTAACTGTTAGGGAATAGTTACTTTGTTGTGTATCCTGATTATGTAATGCCATTAAATGTATCCTGTTACTCCCCAAGCCAGTGTTTAAGTTCAGTATAGTTTATCTGTATAATGTCCTAAAATATCCAATACCTTCACCATGGTGCATCCCCTCCTAATTAAAAAAAAAAATAGGGGCTGAACCAAAATGGGGCACCGTTTTACACAGGCTTAATTTGCTAATAAATAATTAATAATATGAAAAAATGACATGAAAAATAGCCCTTGGTGAATCCATAAATTCAGATCGTCCACGTGTTTAATTTTAAATAGCAGTAATATATACAAGCATTTTAAGTGTCTTGAAAAAATAAATGATGGAAGGAAATTGAAGGCTATGGCTAATTACTGATGAATATTTAATTTTGAATAAGGAAATGATTAGGATATGGCCTTGTCATGCCAAAACCTCATCAAGTATGGACAGTATGTTGCCAAGTCAGAACCAGAAATGTATGCAAGTGAATGAACTCCTGAAGTCTTCCTACTAGGACGATCAATGATATTGATCAGCTGTTAATGCCAGGGGGAAACCACAGAGTGTGCAACCTGACATGACAAGGTCTCTTAAAACACATGGAAATGGAAATGATGAACTTTTTAAGGGTTTAAGTAATTTAGGTATTTAGCTTGCTGTCCGTGATCGACAGCAAGCTAAATATCCTTAAATGAATCCTTACAGGAATTCAAAGTTTCTCCTCTGAACTGTTTGTCATTGAAAAACACAAAAACTACATTGTCAACAAATGAGTGTTGGTCAGCCCTTTCTGAGCACAGGATCCAGGTCGTATTTATGTTTAATTCTTATAACTGCATGCTTCATTAACAATAAACCACATGGTCCCAAACCTAAATGTGCCATGTGGAATCTTCTTAACACAATTATGTTGTTATAGTTTTTGACGCCTTAATGCAATGATTTTCTTTTTTTATCAGTAGAACATCTGTAACATCTGTCTGTAACATCCTGGTGTTATATTGTAATCTATTTTGTCCTTATCTCTTGTCTTGTTTTCCCACCTGTTTGATTGTTGTTGCCATGCAACCATGATTTCTCATTTACAGCTTTAAGTAAGCTTTTCATTCCAGCCAATTGAGTTTACGCTTCATAAAATTGTGTTAGCCGCAAAGCTTGACTCCTGCAATATACCAAAATCCAATGAGGAAATCCCATCGTTTTTTGGATTGGGAGCCCAACATGATGCCAACTTTCTTGTCGCCTACAAAACTACATCATCACTGCATCACGCCATATTTGCAAATTGTTATGTTTGCTTTGTTCTTGTTTTGCCATTTCCATTACATTGACTCAGTTAGCTTCAAAGCTAACGTGCAAATGCTTTTTAATTCATTGGATCTTATTCAGTACGACTTGTAATCCTTTTTTAAAAGTGAAATTCAGCATCCTACATAGGACAAGAAAAACTATCAGCTTGTATCAGCAGAAAAGACTGTGACAACATGCCGTTCACCATTATTAAACAGTGTCTAATGAAGGTACACACATCACTTTAAAGTGTATAGGAGATATATTGTATGATATAATCTCTATTTTAGTGTATGGTATTTTATTAAGACAGTTTTATTGAGTAAGTTGGAATATTACTCTTGCATTGTGGCACGTGTGCAAACCATGACTGAAAACATAGCTATAATTACAACTCACAACCTTAAACTCTGTCTTCTTGCAGCTAAGAAAAGCTGCCTTCAGTTTGTATGCAAGATGCTTGTCTTTACCATCTGCTATTCAAGAGTGAAGTACATTAACGTTACTTTTGAGGTAGGCAGTTGTGGAATGCATCTGCAGTGGCTCTGCAAAACAGAGAAGAACGACGTTAGAAAAATGAATAAAGATATAGATATTAGCAGGAGTTGTTTAAGATGTGTATGAGCGGAACAACCATGGACCACAATGTTGACAAGCTCTCAAGAGTTCCCTCTCTTTAAAATGCCTTTAAAGGTGTTAGCATTGAGTCTTCTACTCTTCATAAAACCATCTGAAGAATGATTTTACACTAGTGCAGTAATACACAGGTATCAATAATTGGCATGTTTACATGACAAAATCATGGTCAAAACCATGAATGAACAAACGCTGAAGCGGTAACTCATGCAAAGGGTTTTCACCGGTGAATAGCTTTAACTCCATGAAAAAATATCATATAAAAAAATGCACTCAAATGCTGAATAGTTCTTAACTACTTCAGTAAAGCCATTGCTAACTAGCCTTTTCATGTGATTTACTTTAAGAATATATCGTTGATGCCTAAATGATGCCTACATAAATGATCCTTGGTATTTGATTTAGTTGTGATTCAACCAGAAATGGTGCCTTTGCAGACAAAAATTATAATTTTGAAAATGTGAACACATCATGGGAGTGAATGGAATGGACAGTAAACCCTAACCCATAAGCAGCATTAACATACGCAATTTGTTTAATGCTATCCGCGCGAGACGCAGAGCTTTGCAGTAAAACGTGTTCTGTTACCTCCTTTGCTAGCTTGTCCCGCTTCATTCAACTGTTTTTCTTAATGGTTGCATTTTTAAAGATCAGCTGTCAGGGTCAAAGTCTTAATGATATCAACTTTCTCTCTGCAACAATTTTAGGCACAATGTGAAGAGGAAAAGTACCGCCAAGTCAGGCTACACCGCTCTTCCCATAAAAACACGATGGCAACGTCATCGCAGAGCCGTTATGTGAATCGTGTGAATGCAGCTTATCTTTTTCTAACGTGTTAATAAAAGAAACATTTATCTTTATCCTGATGAACAGTATCAATGTAGTTGTAATGTCACTTACACTACATTAGCTGCATTTCGCTACTTCTAGCTAACGTAAGCCACTATGCTAATGGTCAAACAACAAAGGAAGTTTGCAGCAAAGTTTTGCTTTAATGGCATTAAGGTTACTATTTATAAATGAAGGAAAGAACAGCATATCACAGGTGAGAGAGTTTTCAGCGTGAAACAAAAAGAGAAATATTATCTTTATTTAAGTGTCTTCTTTTCTGTCTTTTTTTTATGTTAATGTCACAGCAAACCTGGATTCACACCCAGTCAATATTCAAGTAGACTACAGATGATTCTTTACAGGCGCAACATTAGAGGTGAAATGCCGCAGTGGACAATATTAAGTCCAAGTGGCTGCCAAAGCGCTTTCCCATCCCCCAAATTAGAGAGACTGGTATAAAATACTGGATTAAATGCGGCAAAGAGCCTTACTCTAAACATTAATCGAATTGAGGGCTTTCAAATCTGGCATTTCACCGTGGGAAAAGACATACTACTTTGCTGTCATGTGAATGAATGGGAGAGGCATTTAGTGACAAAGAGGTGGCCTTTTCCTTTTCCCGTGTAATTTCAAGGTGGGGGGAAGGTTGCAGCTTTATCAAACTCTCTGGCTGGCTAAATGCAAAAGTTGAACACTCTGAAAGTGCTCATCATCACATTGTGACAGCAAGGAAGGAAGGATCTGGAACAGGAAACAAAGGGAAAAAGAGGAAGGAGATTGTTTATCTAGAAATAAATAAAACAGAAGTGTATTTTCAACACTTTTACATTTAATTACAGAATAATGACAAGCCGGCAAACTAAGAAAAGTTATTCCACTCGACAGATGTCTGAGCGATTGTTAACAACCCCCCCCTTTTTTGCCTGATAGGGTGAAAGGTATCTGCTGCTCCCCGGGACAGAGGAGACCTCATTTTTATATGTGAACGGCTGTGAACACCACTGAATGACACACTACAAAGGTTGGATGTGCCGCTGCCCTTTCTCTCTTAAATGGTACGTTGGCATTTAGCTTCACACGTGTCAGCGGAACACACACCTCTCAAGAATTTGCACCCAAAATGTGTGGAAGTGTGTGTGCCCACATCAACACAGAGGATTTTTATCTGTTCCCAGACAGAGGAAATAAGGAACAGAACGTGTGTGTGTGCGCCAAGTAAAGTCAGAGAGAGAGGTGATGATAAGACAGAGAGGAGCAAGAGAGCAGATTCACATGCACATTACATTTCACAGAAAGACAATTTACATTTTGAGTCCATATTATGTTAATTTTGAGTGGCCTCTCTAGATAATTCTATTACACAGATAGCTCTACCATGTCGTCCAGGGTAGAAACATCATTTCACCCTGGAACACACACCTTGCTGACGAGCGCCGCAACATGACGGAAAACAAGGGCTAAAGGCAGGTGGGTGTGTATCTGGTGTTGTGTTGGGAAAAGGATGTGTGTTCACGGAGGCCTGTGAAGAGCGACTTATCTAAACGACTTGTGATCCACTGAAATGGTTTATCGTTTTCTCTTTCAATACAGGATGTGCTGCCAGAAAGTGCGGTACACAGTATCATAGCTTCTAGGAAAGCATATCGCTGCTGCAATCCCATGAGCAACAAAACTGCTGTAATTCCCTGTCATTCTCCCAGAATCCTCAACTGACTCGGCACGGCAGGCCTGGAAGATGTAGCCTCGGATGTCAACTTTTATCGGGAGACATTTGCTTTGCAACATGACTCGTGAGCAGGAAGAGGAATCCAACTTAGCATTTGTTCAGCAATCAATTCTAAAAACATTCTTTTTCAAGACGATAAAAGGGGAGAGCAAAACAAAGTGTCTTACCAATTGCGACCTATTGATTTTTTTGCGTATTATTGACCTACAAATCACTTCTTTACTTACTACTTTTTGGTTATAGATGTCGTCTCTCGACTCAATTTTGGTATCTAAAGCTGGAATATTATCAATGACCAGTGCAAGGACTCAAAATCATTGGCCTCGATATCCTTGGTTACATCTTAACCCCCAAAATATAGCATCTTGCCTCTTATGGCTGTCTGAAACAAATCTGAAGGGAAACAAAAGGTGTGATTTTAACCAAACACATTTTGGATCAAGTGTGAATATCTTCAGCTATGTGTAGATCGGATGAACTGTGTTGGGGTCCCTGATTTGGGAAAGCTGTCCATTTAAAATGTCGTCCAAACCATTACTGTGGGGACCTCTTCTTGAAACTAACTGGTTTGGGTTAATTATTGACAAAGATTGAGTTCCTGTAGGTGGGACTTTCTTGTGTTTGTTAAGCCACATTGCTAAAACGTCTCATTTTTTTTGATGTTCATCACAATCATCACAGATATGTAAGAACTTTAAGACATCATGGTGCATCCTAAGGCTTATTCATAATGGGGTTTAAACATGAAAAGCTACGTTAAGGTCCCACGTTAATATGAACGCCTGACATAATTCCAATCATTTACAAGGACCAAGGACACTATATAGAGAAAAAACAGATCCCATCCACTTTGTTATAGGTTTTTTATGATCATCTTTTTTTATCTTTCTCATTTGTTTCTTCCCCTTCTTGGAAATACTCCTTTCATGCACTCTATTAACTGTTTTGTTTTGTCTTGCTAAAAATGAGTCCAAACACTTCACGTTTCTCTGTGGCCTGTCAGAGGCCACTTCCTCTGGCCTCTCCATCTCTCTGAGCAAGTAGGGATCATTAATGAAGTGGCCTTCTCATGGATATTGACTAGCCTGTCAGCTGGCCTGCCACACTCACTAATAGGAGCCATTGGTCTTGGCTTAAGACCTGACAGAGAGGAGGCTGAAAAGGAGCAAAATGAGTGAGAATGTTCCTTCACCTCAAGATGGGTTTTGGCTTTAGCCTTCAACCAGCAAAGTTTGAGTCTGGGCTACATGCACCCAAGGTTTCTCCACAGTAAACTTCCTACACCCACAAAGTGAGAGGTGAAAATGCGGCTTTATAATGCCACATCTGCTAGTAGAATGTATGCAAAGCCACAGTGGGTGTCGTAGGAATGTAGAAAGCCAAGAGATCTCATTAAAATAGAAGTGTTAGTAAATTGGCTCTCTTAAAAGCCCCAGGGTTTTTCAGGAGTTTTTGTGAATTTCAGTTACTATATGTGACATTTTATTATGAATAAATGGCCATGTATCACTGGTTGATATAACGGAGGAACGCTGTTTTATTTTTATGTGTTTACTTTATTTAAAAGTCACAATGTACAGTTGTCACCTATTTGCTGCACTGTACCCTATTAGATCGTTTGAATCTGTAGTCCGTTGGCAGGTCAAAACAAAGAAAGACAGTAAGAGTGAGACAATTCTGGAAGAATTTCAAGAGACACAATACAAAGCTACTTACAGCCTCACATCACAAAAAAACAGCACAGTAATAAAAAGAACAGAGAATAAATAATAATAATAATAACAATAATATTGATAACTAAACAAAACACACAAAACGTCACAACGTTAAGCAGAACAACATTAATGGATTGTTATGGATTGTTTGACTCATTGAGCCTTTTATTGTTTACAGGACGTTTTTAAACACCCAAATTTGGTGTGCAACATCAAAAACAGAAGATCTTACATGTGAGGTATCTCTGTATAATGAAAGAGCCCTTCCCTACATGATGTATGCGGACATCACCACGTATGCCTTAAAAGGTATAGGACAAGTGACATTTTTTTCTTTCCTTTTTGTTCTTTTAAAACATGCATGAACTAAAAAAATAAAAATAAGACTTGGTTATTGTTGAACTAACCAAGACAGGTTTGTTGAGTTTTCTGTCAAAATTGAATGAAATTAGTTGTTAGTATGATTCTTGGTTTTGGAATGATTGTGGCTGGTTGGATATTTTTACATACCGTCCAAACCTGGTGGAGACTAAATCCTTGCAAGAGGAGGTAGCATTTTTGGACTTATTTTGTCTGGTTGCAAGAAACATAGTTCCAAATAAATACCACACTATTGCTAATGTGGTTCCATGTCTGTTAGGTTTTCAGTTGATATTTGTTTGCCTACTGGTTCTTAGGCTTCCCAAAAAAATTGCAGTTTTAATTGAATGAATATGATTTTTTTGCAGTATTTGTTTAGCTATCCTAAAAAGCACAGTTCAAAATTAAACTGTAGATTTTGTCTGTTTGCATTGGTCCCATTGTCATAAGATTGATGTTATATAACGGCACACCTTTCCTTAATTTAAAGAAATGCATTTGACTTTAAATGCAACTAAAATAACAGTGCGCAATCAGCTGTCATAAAAAGGCAAAACATAGCCTGTTATAAAACAAGGACATAAGAACTCAAGGACAAATCCAGCCAAAACAAACAAACAGACTTTGAGGAGGAGCAATGCTTGCAGGAAGTGAAGACAGTGCTGCAAAGGTTAGACCGCTGGCCTTTTTACAGTAGATCACTGGGTGTCTGCTGATGGGAGGGTCCCTGGGTGGCGGAGCCCTGAGTTAGTGTGTGTGTATGTGTGTGTCAGGGGAAAGGAAGGCTGATGAACTTCACTTTCTATTAGAAACCGACAGGGGCTCGTCGGCTCGGTCGCCAATCAATAGGCTGAAGGACAAGGGTGTCAGAAAAAAAATGAAAGACCCTTAGCTTTCTGTCTGGCTAAAGGAGGAGGAGGGGGGACGGCAGATATGGACAGGGATAAGAATTATGCTGGGATAAAGAAATTAAGAATAAAGCAGATTGAGAGTGTAAAGTGTCTGTGCATGTGTGTCATCTCAAGAGCACATACTGTACATGGTGTAACTGTCAGTGTCAGCAGGGTGAGGGTTATCAGTCCAGGCAGAGTGTCTCCCTCCTCTATCTTCAGCTCTTTGTTTGATCTCTCACAGCTACAGGATCCCAGGGGGTCCCTGGCTCGCTTTGTGCAGACTCAGTGGAGAGCCCCAGCAGGTCCAAAACCATCTGTAGGGTCAGACAATGTGACTGGACCTTTGCCATCGCAAATCAGATTATCCCGGAGTCTGAAAAGCATGGAAGATTCTGATGAACTCGGAGCAGCAAGAGCATGACACTGTATATTCCACGGCATTTGAATTGTGCACGATGTAGTGGATACTGGTTACCAACTGGTTTGGGAATTTCGTAAGCGGTAAAAATGAATGGAGGCTTCTAAACCCTTTAAAAAGCTACATCAGATCCTCACTTGAATTTTACAGAATATGTAAAATTACCCATTTAGAGTTTAATAAAGCTTTTGTTATTTATACCTGCCTACTGATTGTTCTGTGTTTGTTGGTACAAATGGATTTTCTGTCAATTTACAGACTACAGTTGGACATGTAAGCCAAAGAGTAACCAAGCCAAACTTGGGCTAGCAAAATAAATGTTAAAAACAGATGCTCAAAAACTAATAAGGGAAATTCTTATATATCAGCAGTGTTACAATGACATAATATGGATACTTAGTAACCCAATTATGTTTTATAAAGGACTTAACTGCATAAAATATAAATGGATTTGTGCGTTGGTAGAGATTCTCCTCCCCATTTGTTGATCATTTCATATAGTTTTCCTATTGTTTTAAAGCTGAATATACCAGAATTGATATTGTATGGTGTATTTTACCAGACTTTCTCTCTTTTGTTAGGGTCTTAAAGGTCTCCTATTCTGCTATATTTCAACAATATATTGTAGGGCAATGTCTATTCAAAACTTGTCTGTGAAGAGTTTTGCTCAAAATACCAAACAGATCACCCATTGCAGCATGCCTCATCCCCCTCTATTTCAGCCCTGTTCCTGAAGTGCTGATTCTGTGACTGTCGTTTTAAATTTGAGCTGAAACTGGCCACGCCCCTTTGCAGCGTCATGCAGCTCTCTCCTCTGAAGAGACTTTTCTACAGGGATAAACTAAGCTAAACGCTGCCGTGATTAAACCCCATTATGTTCCAAACCACATCCAGCATTATTTCTGAAACACTTCTCAGAGTTTACCACTAGAACAGAACATTATATACATTATATACACATCAACTCTAAGTCCCTCCTGCTGACATCCTGCACAGAGACAAAGCTCGTGACTGTATATTGCGACGATAGTTTGGGACGTGTCACGTGGGCGGGACGTTGCCAGGAGTTCAATGTAAAGCCAGCCCGGATTTCAGTTATGACATAACTACAGTAAATCTGGATCAGCTCGTTTGTACCCCCGAGATTTGGGTAAGGAGGAAAAGAGAGAAGGTTGTATTTTTGTAAGTAGAGTCTTTGAGAGTCTCCTTACATCCGGGGACACATATTTATGTATAAAAGGCATCAAAAAGTGCATGTTGCATAATAGGGGACCTTTAAAAATATGTCATTTCACCTGGACCGTTACATAAGACATAGCGTATATAAACAAATAATTTAATTTGAGAATCAGATTAATATAACTCAAACATTAACTCTCCTCTTGGCTCCTCTTTTGGTCTCCTCTAACTTCTGAGAAAGACATTAGGCTGTTTAGGCCTCGTTGTTGATGCCTCATAAAGGAGATAATGCTGCACAAATCGACCTCATAATGCAAAAACTCAGTCAACTGAAAATTGAGTTCCAGAAATTCTTCAGCTTGGAGAGACTTTATCAAAAGGTTAGTTTTAGAGGTTAAAAAAAGGTGTTACAAATACCTGCGTTAAACATGAGACCATGTATACCAAAATATATCACATCTAAAAGAGAAATGCATTTGATAGGCAGGAAAGGTCGCAACATGGGAATTGTAGGTTTTTGGAGACAATTCTAAAGAAAAAAGCCTTTCTTTTCATTTTAAATTGTGCATTATTAGGTCCATTAGGTATTTTTCCAGTCCATAAAGAAGCATTTAAGGTTTTTGTGGGCAGCAAACGTACAGTAATCTATGACTGTATTAAATGCAATTTAAAGGCATAAAAACACAATGTGTTACAGTCCCCTTAGAGTAGTGGAATTATGTTTTTAAATGTAAACTTTTTTGTTGTTTAGTTTTTCATTTTGTTTTTAAAGTAAATTCTGATGTCGTGCGATATCCTGGATGTGAGTGCACATCAGCCTGTATGAATGTAACACACTGCCTTTCCTGCGGCCCTGTCCTCCTGACTAAAAGCCTTTTTGACACGAATTAGCATGTCGTCCTTAAAAGGTAGACGGCTCCAATTTTCCTCTGAAAGGTCTGTCTCTAATAGGTACTCTTTCACAAATTCAAGCCCGATGTAACCTTGAATAAAGACACACATACGTTATTTTTTTTACCTTTCTCTACACTTCCTCTGCCGCCTCTGTGGAAAAATACACAGCACCAGCAGAGAGAAGTTGTCATATCAAGGCTTATAGTAAAAAAAAAAAACACAACAAAGATTGAATTTCCATAATGCATTCTAATGGATGGGCGATGTGTTTCAGCAGGTGAGACCAGAGGGCAAAGGCTTCCCAGACAAACACGACAATAAACCTGACGAGCACCATTATGCCGTACATATTACAGGCTGTTAGGGAATGGAAATGATGATAATTAGCTAATTCAGCTATAATCTCATTTGTTTGGCCTCACCTTTTGCTAATAGGACTTTGACCCTGGCGCTTGAACGTTCCAAACGGCACAAATGAGAGTGCCAGGATGCTAATTTAGCAGACGAATAACATGAATACTTGTCCTTGTATTAATGTGGGGACAATGGACGTTTGTGTGTTAAAATGTGGGCCTTAAAGCTATTTGTCTGTAAATGATCTGTCTCTGTGTATATCTATAAATCCCAATAGAGAGTTTTTTATTTGACATACCCTAAAAACAGATAGGCCTAGATAGCGTAGCTTCATGTTTCAAGTAATTAATAACAAAAGAAAACACATACACATTGTCACACTTAAAAAAAACCACATATTTTCATGCAAAAACACAGTTTACACAAAATACTTTCTCTCCTCATCTTGTGTTTCCCTTTTTGCTCCTTCTTTTTTCTATCATTTTAAATGAATTCAATTATTATTATTATTATTATTATTATTATTATTATTATTGATACTTGTTTTATTGTATCATGTGCAACTATCACTTTTATACCTCCCTGATTCATAGACTCATGTCATATCATGACTATCATCTAACGGACAAACACACTAGCAAAAATAAGTGCATGTTATATCTAAAGAAGACATTCAAATGCATACACAATGTAGACATACCAACACATGCACATTTTTTTAAACTGTAAAAAGCCTTATGTACACACATACACAAAGCAGGTTCCTTACAGATACCTCCACACTGTAATCTGCTGTCGACCGGGAACATTCCTTCAGCCCGGGACACGGCACATGAAGCTCAGTCTTCTCTTTAATAAACGCTCCATATGTGCTTGGCTGCGGGCCATGGTCCAGGGGGGGAGTGAGCCATGGTTAAGTGTGTGCGGTTAGACCCAAGGTTGCTAGCCGGCCTTTCATCCCATGCCAGCCCTGGCCGGGTGTGAGCAGCTAGGGGTTGAACTTAAGAGTTTAATGGTTCCTCTGGTTCCCTATTTCATATACCTCGAACCCAAGATGCTTGGATGCTGGCCGAGGTTACTATCCACTTCCCACTGCACCACCACCGGATGTGGGTCCCAAAAACTCCCTCTATGACTCGCTTTATCCACATTTGAACAGGACTATAGAACAGTGGAGGAATGACTAGTAAAACCGAAATGAGTCAGGATTTTATCACTTCCAGTTCCTTGTGTCAAAGTGAACATATATATATATTTTTTTATGTGTTTTGGTTAGATTCCTGAAATAAGGTCTGTGGTTTACACAAGCTAAAGAAATGTTCATGTTTTGTTCTTTGTGTTAACCACGTCAAACATTAGCCACCTTTTGCTCAGCGGTAGATACGCTTTATAGCTCTTTCATAGCCTAAAGTTAGCTTTTTACTTCTGGTGATTGCATTTACGCTTCAAAAATCTTACAGTGGAGTAAACATGTGGAGATTGTCCTGCTGAACCAACTGCATAAGTATCATGACTGTGTTTTGTGCCTTTGTGATGCTAACTTCCGGGTCAGTTGACACTCTATTGCAAGCAGTCCCGGCCCTGACCATTGTGCTGCCCTGGGGGGGGGGGGGGGGGGGGGGGGGGGGCCATAGTTTCAAACATCGTTAATAGTTTACGATTATTTTTTTAAACTTTTTAACGTTTTAGTTCTGACCGATTTATGGCGCTCCCCCATAGATAAATGCGCCCTTAGCACTCGCCTGTACTCTGCCTATGCCCAGGGCCAGCTCTGATTGCTAAAATCACATGGTTCCCTGTTTTAGTTTAAAGCTCAGACACTTCAGCTGTATGCTGAATTTCCAGCTCTTATGGTAAGCTCTGGTGGCTTCTCTTGTCACTTTTTGGCCAAAAGAGTTAGCCGTTTTGAAAGATGAAGGACCTTTAATACAGTACTTTCACCTGGCTGCTATCCCCAGAACTGTAGTGGATTAATATTTTGTAAATTGTGTAATTTCTACTTATTTTTTGAATTATTTGAATGCATGCTTCTTGATTATATTAAGCTATCTCTGGACTTTACTTGCTGTAACAATGTACATTTCCTCTCTATGGGGCGAATAAAGGTATTCTGATAAATACATTCAGTCCTTTTGACCTTAGTACCACACTGTCATTGAACCACACATCTTGACTCAATGTCTGGACAAAGGCTTAATATGTGAGTAATAAGATATTTCCCTTTCTTTCAATCCCTCTGTGTGTCTCAGTGTCAGTGAGTGGGCTCAGGTGCTCTGGCCAGCATTGAGGGACATATTCAAGCTCCCTCTCTTGTTCCAACTGGAAATCAATACATGACCACTCAGACCACACGTTGCTCCTGTGCATTCACTCAATGTTATTACCTTAAAAACTCTGACATTACTCGCTTTTGCTCAGTTATTGTTTGCCCTAACCCTAACACTGACCTTAGCAGATACAGACAGGAAACATGGTTGCAATATGGGATTAATATATTATTCTTTAGATCTTTTTGCCTTTTTTGGATAGAGAGACAGTTAAGAACCCGGACTGCAACAGCATGGACTCAGGTGAGCGACATAACAGTCCCCATAATAGTCGCTTAATTACATTTTTTAAATCAATTTTATTATAAAAGGTAGACATCGCTAAGCCGAAATTCTATACTCTCTCATGTATTCAAGATCGGAGGTTCCGGTGGCCTTTGATGCCTCGCTGTCAGAAGTCCACTGAGTTGCAAATTTACATTTGATTAATTGCCATTACAATCTGACAATACAACTACCCAAGACTCATGATATTGGACTGTTGTTCTCCTCCACTGCACTCTTTTAACCACCTGCCAATGTGTTTCTGATCCAATTTGAAAACATAGATAATAAAATTGGATATGTCGAACAAGGTCTCAGTAACTCGAACGTCACTGTATGATGTAATTACATGATTATATCTAACCTCAGTAGGAAGTTTTTGTCTCTTTTCTCCCTTATCAGTTTCTTTTTGTGTAACTTCCTCCAAACGCCTTACTTTCAGCCTCCTCCATCACCTCCTCTGCTTGAGTGTCCCATAATGCACCTCTCAACGACATTCATTAGCAAACCCCTTCCCCCTCCTCCATTTACACATGCTGTACTTCTCTTGGCTACCCCCTCGACCCTCATCTCCTTTGTGCTGTGATATGAATGCACTTTGATGCCTAATAAGTGGCTCTGTCCTTTTTGACATGAGCAGCCTGTGCCTGCCCTGTTCAGCCAGTAATTATCCTGCTCCCCTTACTTAGCAGCCATGTTCAAATTAGTCTCTCCCTCCTTCCCTGACTCTCATTCATTTATGGGTACTGTCTGCTCCCATGTCCTTCTCCGTCTCTCATTTGCTTGAACTTTTTCACATGTTATGTTCCTTTCATGCTCTCTCTTACTCACCATTGTATCTTATATATTTATGTCAAGTCGTGTGTAAGATAAACACATTAGTTTTTCGTGGGACTTGGCTTGAGGACCACAGCGTCACCGGTTCAACGCCCCGAACAGACCAAATTAAGGGCACTGTACAATAGCTGCCCACAAGTACTAGGATGGGTAAATGTACATGTGTGAAATAAAGAGGGTTATTTACTAGAATTAAATATTACCATACAATAAAATATAAACACTAAGTCAGGGTTCAAATGTAACCTTGGTTGACCCAATGGTAGATAATTGGAATATAGAATAAGTAAAAATCCTGCATTCAAAATATTGCACAAGTAAAAGTATAAAGGTATTGGCATGAATATTCAGAACATTATTTTTTTATGAATGTGACGCATTAATGCTTATTATTAATTGATACATTTGTTTGTTTTTACTCTACATACTGCTATTTGTATAATTATATTATCATAAATACATGCATATACAAATCTGCAAATCAGCTAAAGCTGTCAGATAAAGTTATTAAAGTAAAAAGTAGAATATTTCCCTCTGAATTGTAGTGGAGAAGATGTAGAATGTAGCATCAATAAGAAAGACTACAAGTACCTCAACTTTTTATTTAAGTACGGTACTGGAGTAAATGTACATTTGTACTTTCCACCTCTGGACAATTCTTGTAACATTTCTAAAATAATTAGATATGGCAAAGTACTTTAAGTCAGGAGCTGAGTTAAATGGTTCAGGTCGCATTTACCTCAATAGGCCTCACAAGTAAACCAAATGTTTTCTGAGTGTGAGGCAGATAAAGTGATGAATGCGTGAACACACACAAAAAAAGACCCATGTACAGACGGTCAGTAACAGAATATCTTTTGAGTGTTTTCCAGCTGCCCTCACCACCAATCTTTTACAACACACCCACAACAAGACAGCTTCATTCAGTCTGTCTGCCCTCTCAGCCCGCTCCCCATCTCCTTATGAGCCCCCAAATGAATAGAGATGTAAATAAGTTCATGTACTTAGGGACCTTTGTTCGGGGCAGCCACAGTGGAGAGCCCTGGCAAGAGCTTGTACTTCTGTATACCGCCTTTCCCTTTCCACCTTTCTATGTGAATCGAGGGGCATATTCAGGAGTGTTTCGTTGTGAAAGAAACTTGTGTTTTCCATGCAAAGATGCGGTTTGTTCATGTATGTCTTTGTGTACACGTCTGCTCCAAAAAGTCTTAATGATAAAACATTTTTATTCAGAAATCCTTTTTTTGTCTCAAAGTGGGCAAATGCAAAAAAATTAAAAGCTTTTTCAACATGGAAGGATGTAAACACATCACAGTAGAAGCACAAAATACAAACATAAACCTGAAAATTAGCATTATAGGGCTCCTTTTAAACTTTAATAAATGTATAAAAAGTATATAGGAGCCAGTTACGTTAACAAATTGTAAATAAATGGTAAAGTTATAAATAATTTATTGCACATAAGTGTATATTGCACATATATACAGAAGTGTAATTGCACAACAGTGGATTTATAGACCATATGTGTTTGTAATGGCACACAATGTTAGCCAGTTAGCCTTGTAAGCATGTGTCAGTTGCCTATAAACACAAAACAAAATCAGAATTTTAGCCTAGCCTATTAGCCAGCTGATCGAGAATAATTGCAACATGTCTGTATTTTAGGCACAATATGGCTGCTCACAAAACCAAGTGCAGTATCAGCTCCAATTACACAGGCGACCAGTCTCAGATCGCTAATTGAGGAGGTTGAATCGCTAAACATCAGAGATAACATTATCTGAATTTATTTCGGAGCAATTTAGCCCACTTTAATGGAAACTGCTAAATAACTGGATAAATTAAAATAAAGGCAGTGCGAGGGGATTTCATAACTAAAAGCACCAGGCAATCAAACGAAATCACAACAGTTATGAATTTGGCAGGCACACAACGTCCAAAGCTTTTTGTTGTAATGGCTGGCGCTATTATGAGCATTAGTCCAATTCCCTTACGAATTCAGCACTCTGTGGTGAGACGGGTCAGACACACACACACACACACACACACACACACACACACACACACACACAAATGCATCCCCCCCCCCCGTTTCTGGTCCGGTTGGGTGCTGCGAGTGTTTGTAGGTTGGCTATTGAGGAAAGGCAAGAGGGCAAAAGGGACGTGCTGGCATAATGCATTTACTAATAACTATTTATTATTGTTGGTTCCCCAGAGGGAGCACTTTATGGAAATGGCTGCATATGAAGGGCAGAGGTGCGAGAAGGCCACTGGGAAAATTAGCTTTTCAGATTTCCCCACAATGTCCTACCAGCGTCATACCTTGTCCTCCTGTGGTGTGTGAGAGCTCCGATCACATACATTTGTTTGTTTATGCTGATGCAGATGTGCTCAATAAAGCCGGGTTATAAAAACAAAAACTTATTTTAGAATCCAGGGTTAGTTTTGTCAACTTGTGCGTGAATGCTGTCGGCCAAATAAGCATCTTTACACCCTCAATCTGCTCATATATCTCCAGTTCACACTTTAGAAGACACTTATCAACAAACACACACACACTCTCATACTTTGGCAAGGTGTGATCTCGCACATATTTGCATACATTAATTAAGTGCTTTGCTTCTAATAACACAATATGACCACGGTGCTGCATTAATGAATTGACTGTTACAGTGACGCACATCACATCTCTACATTCACAGCTCTAATTCTAAGACTTTGCATATTTTAACACAGACTTGACCCGACAGGAACACTCACAACACATAAAGCAGGAGAGATTTCTTAAATACATTGTTACCACTAAAGTCTAAATCAGGAAGAAGAAATAAAACAAGTTGTACCAAACATCCACCTTCATTTGGTGGTCCAGTGACCTTACACTATTTAGACCAATTTACTGTAATTGTATTTATGTATGTGCTGTTGAGGTATTCTTAATTGAACTTATTTACTTACACCTCTATTATTTCCACTGGCATCCGGTCTTCTCTTGTTTGGATTGTGTGTACAGTATGTGTGTGTCTCAGTTATCGTTCTTCTGTACTTAAATGTGCTATTTTGAGAGCATGATTGCGTCCCTGTGTGAATTATGGCAACACGCACTATGGATATACAGAAGGTGAACTCATAGCATTCAAAGAGACCGCCATCTCGTCTCAGTAACAGAAGTCACACGACTGCAGTTGCTCTGGTAAACGCAGAACTATCCAAATAAAAGTTATATGCTTTTTTTTTTTTTTACTATTAAGAAATGTACGACTAAACTGGTGTGAAAAGGAAGCCAAGGTAAATTGTATTGGTTAATTGAGCTGTTTGTAATGATTTCTTACAGCGAAAGACCGGGAACTAGCTAGCCTACAGCAGCTATCGTAAGGGCATAGCAGCAATTTGCGATTTTTATGCTATTTTCATTATTAAACTTACAACTATACTATTTAACAGGGTTAGTTCAGCTGTCTGTAATGATTCTGAATCACAGGAGATGATTGCTTGACGGCTAGCTGGCTGCTAGCGTCACTTCTGGTGAGGGCAGAGCAGCAGTGTACCATTTGAAGATACCCAAATGTTCACGGTGCACGACAAGCAGTGTACTAAAGGAAGTATCCTAATTGAGACCCAGCACGGCTTTGTGTTCTAGGTCCAGCTTCCTGATGATTGATTGAGGGCACCTATGTGAAGATGGGTCGATATAGATTCCTTGTAACACATTTAACTCCCTGACAAGAGACACAGCTTATTATGTTCCCTTATTTTATCATTTTTTATAAATAGGTGTTGTATTCTGTTGCATCAAAACAATTGCTGTGTCCATTTCTATGTTGCAGCTTTATTCAGAGGACAGTAAACCAGCACAATGAAAAATAAAATAAATGTATTTTTATGTTGTGTGAAGCCATCTACAGATTATGAGACATTGGGTCCGTCCTCTGATTAACCGTGAATCACCCTGCCTTGCAAACATCATTACACAATCATACATTAAGAGCGCACCAGAGTATGTAAGGTTTATCAGTTGCAGATTGGTCGAACCTCAGATTGAGGAGGAACAATGCGGATTTGTCCTGGTCGTGGAACGACGGATCAGCTTTTGACTCTCCTGGAGATCCTGGAGGGGGCCTGGGAGTAAGCTAATCCGGTCTACATGTGCATTGTGGATTTGGAGAAAGCGTATGACCGGGTTTCCAGGGAGATACTGTGTGAGGTGCTGCGGGAGTATGGGGTGAGGGGGTCTCTACTCAGGGCCATCCAATCTTTGTACTCCCAAAGCGAGAGCTGTGTCCGGGTCCTCGGTAGCACGTCGGACCGATTTCCGGTGAGGGTTGGCCTCCACCAGGGCTGCGCTTTGTCACCAATCCTGTTTGTGATATTCATGGACAGGATTTCGAGGCGTAGTCGTGGGGGAGGGGGTCTGCAGTTCGGTGGGCTAAGGATTGCACCACTGCTTTTTGCAGATGATGTGGTCCTAATGGCTTAATTAGAACCGCTGCTCCTTCGCGTTGAAAGGAGCCAGTTGAGGTGGTTCGGGAACCTAGTGAGGATGCCACCTGGGCGCCTCCCTAGGGAGGTGTTCCAGGCACGTCCAGCTGGGAAGAGACTGAGGGGTAGACCTAGGACCAGGTGGAGGGATTATATCTCTTCGCTGGAACTGGGAGCGTCCTGGAATCCCCCAGTCAGAGCTGGTTGAAAGAGAAGTTTGGGGCTCTCTGCTGGAGCTGTTACCTCCGCGACCCTGACGGATAAGCGGAAGAAGATGGATGGAGAAATAATGTTTGAAAAAAAAAGACTCATTGTTTACCTCTGACGACACAGACGGATATAAAAACAGCAGGGCAGATATATGAGCACATCCTCGCTCAGAGGTAGTTCATTATATAATCGTTTTTGATGTAAGCAACTAGAGAGGAGAGCTAAATGATGTTTTGAATAATGAGGGGGAAACACTGTGTAAACTACACATCTGTGAACTGCTACAAAATGCTGAGCAAAGTTTTATGTTTGTTCTCATTTACACAGCAAAACTATATTTCACTGCTGGAGGTGGTTTGGTGGACTATTTCAAATAAGAAATTAGAAATAATCACAACTCCAAACGACACAGAAAAAGGGATAATTTAATCTAAAAATGTAAGTGGGAAACATAAAATACGTTTTTTCAGGGATCATTTCACTACTACCTATAAAGACAACTTGCTATTAAATTGAAACCAGAGCATCAGAGGTCATGTTAGCTGTCTTGAAATAACCCTGGCTTAGCAGGGTTGTAGATAAAAACATTTGTCAAACCCGATCATTTTTGCAGAGTGTGTGCTTGTGTACAGTACTTTGCAATGACACGGCTGGGTGAGCCTTTTGACCTTGCAGCAGAGCACCAGGAGAGAAGAAGTAGAAGTCCAAACCCCGCTGGTTTTGGCTGAAGATTTGTTTGTCTGCTGTGTTTGTCTAAGGCCCTTCTGTGGAGGTTTTTCTGCGGTCGGTGAGAATGCGTGCAAAGCTCCGAGCCAGCAGTCTCGACCAAGCTTGACCACATCATGGGGAAACACCAGACGCATGGTTAAATACATCATAACTGTGTCTCACTCACTGTCTGTCTTCATGAGTATGTATGAAACAGAAAGAAATATAGAGAAACACATTTAAACAGACACTCAGTTGCCAGGTAAAAAGACACACTTGTAGTCTAACCCTAACCCTAACCGTCATGCAAGAAATACCTTTTTATGAAAGTCATATGTAAGTTCTGTTTCAGTATATCATTTTATATACATACCTTTTTAATTGCTGGTATTTTTTCTCAACATGAACTCTTCTTCGATGGACGGGAAGGGTGTTGGCTACTATAGGGCGCAAATGTGATAGACTATTCTCCTTTCCGATAGGCAGACCAACAATCTATTCCTGTTATTTCTTTGGTGTTTCTTACAAACTTTTATTTGGAGTTTTAGTGCATTTATAATGCAGCACCTTCTATCCATACCCTTGCTTGATGTTGGACCCATGGTACTTTTTGATGTGTATATTTGTATTAATATCTGCCGGTTGGGTGGGGCTTTTAGATGCATCCTTACACGGACCTACTTCATATCAGACCTTTAAAACATTATGTACTAACATTACCTAACCCTTTCCCCCCCTTACCAGATATAAACATCCACCCTACTTCCCTGTACCTCTTCCTCCATCAGGACCAATTCAGCACTGAGAATCTTACCTGGGCCTGCTGCCCATCCGCTAGAATTCATACCTTTAGATAGAATTGTACACCACATTGGGACACGCTTTGGATCTTTAGGCCAGTGCCCTCCTAATCAGAACTCTGAACCCTTAAGCCCCACATAAACCAATACCTAATCCAGTTATGCAATTAATACCCCTCTATGAAGGTCACAATGATAATGTGATTTTTTCTTTGGTATTGCCCACCCTTAGAGTACACGCTTTTCCTTTACAAATAGAGTTTCTTTTTTAATGTAGCAGGGTCACTGTGTCCTCACAATACTTTGTGTAGCAGAACATTTTTGTGACTAATAGAAATGATGGACAAAGGTAAAGAAAATACTTAAAATAAGACAAATAATTCCAGATGTTGGTATAGGTCTTGGTGAGTTATAGCCTAAAAAGAAATGTGATGACTGAAGCAGATCTTAGATATTAACTTGCCTCATTCATAATTATATTATGTTCATAATGTCCCTTTTTCTATCCTCATTAACCTGTGAATGCTTAATTTGTAGACCTTGTGTGTCTGTGTAAATGCCTTCACTCTTTTATTGACTAAATGACCTATGAGATACTTACCTGATGGTTCTTGGCAAGATTTTCTAAACTAAAAAAGCCAGAGATTGGATGGTGAAACAGAATTAAGATAAAACAACTGAAGGAAGACGTGCCTTAGCATGAGGAAGAAAAAGGCAACCAGGCAGGCAGCCGGCCTTAACTGTAATTAATGAACAAGTTTCTCATGATTAACTTTTATTAAGCGATACTCCTGAGTCCTCCAGCCGGCAGGTAATAGGAGAGGCCTGGGGAGACAGAGAGAGGGATGGAGTGAGGGAAGGACGAAGGAGGGAGACACTCGACCCCATTATTTCTCCTCAGCCGCTCATAAAAACAGCATCCCGTAAACTCATAAAATCCTTTCCCACTGTAACTGGGCCCTTAAGCTGCGGCCAGATGAATTAGAAGGGCACGCAACGCACGGCTAAGGAAGACTACTGTTAAAGGAATGTTACAAGACTGCATTTTTACGTCATTTCTCATGTGTTTGACATGGGCTGATGATTTTATCAACGGTGATGATTATATTAAAGTACTGTGGAGAAAGAGGAAATACTGTACTTGATTGATTGATAACAAAAATGGTGAAATACTATGTTCCAAAACAAACAGAAGAATGGTGGGACCCTGAGTAATACTGGGTCAAGCATGTTAATGGACATGATAACACACTACAAGAAAGAGAAAACATCTTTAGAGATGAGCTCTCACGTAAAGGCACTGATTCTTTTTTCAAGATATGAATAAAGATTTGATGAAATTAACAACAGGATATTAATTACATATCCATAAATATGCCGGAAAAAAGCTGGATGTAGCTCAGCACAGCTTTGCAGACTCCCAACTTATTGTACAGATCTCAGATAAAGGTGTCCTAATTCCAAGGAAATCACAGATCAGCGGTTGAAAAAAAATCCCTGGAGCAATTTTGAAAAAATCATGAAGGTGTTTGAAAACTCCACTGACCTGGCAATATTTGATTTCAGCTGGGAATTATTCATCCCTGAATATAAAACCCTGCCGGGGTAGATATTCCCATGTCCAACAAAACTCTACCAGCGCAAAGGCTTTGTGGAATATATGGAGAATCACACCAAATCAAAACTGAGCTCATATTTCCTCATACAATAAACTGAAATCCAGGCTGCTAACACCTAGTGAGGTCTGTGTGTCGGGCGTTTGAAAGCCTGCGCGGTCTCCATGTAAGAGCATCTCATAAGGCAGGCTTCCTTTTCATAAAGAAGCATTAGCCGTCACATACGAGGGCTCACGTCTCATCCCTGCCGCTTCCAAAGTGCCGTGTCTCTTAGCATGCCTGCTAGCATGTTATTAAAATGACACCTGCTTTACGACAACTCAGGTTTCAATGCTCTTCTATGTGTGTACGGTAAAGGAGGCAGCTGAAGTTCTACCTGCCAAAGACAGTGATGATGAACTTCTACTGCTACAGTCAAGGTTCATATCATACTGCCTCACCATTCGCTCTGTGGAGAAGGTGATTTTCTTAAGCTCTGGGTAACATTTGCCCTGCACTAAGTTAATTAACTTAGTAGAAGATTGATCTTTACAGGAGACAGGATACAGTTACAGTATATTCCGGCTGTTATCGGTTGTTTGTTGTCACTTAACAAGCACGGCACACTACTGCTTTCCAAAAGTGTCAGTACTTTCAATTAACAGTCTAAACTTTGGATTAAGGATGCAGTTGTAGTGCCTGAAAATTTGAGCAAGCAAAAAACGCGTAATTTATAAAATACGATATGCGATACAACGTGGTAACTTTATTGTTCCTGTAAGGACATTTGTTATGGGCTCTGACCTGCAGTTCCATAAAAGTTACATAATCATACTCATTAACACATGACTCAGGTATGTATACACAGTTTGCAAATTCAAATATATACAGAAAAACCACTAATATTTTTTGTTATGTATTTATTTTATTTAATTTTTGGACATCTTTTTTCTGTCACATTGTTACAACTCTACATCATTGTTTAATCTTTCCGTTTTCTCTCTACGCTGACCTCTGTGCTTCTTCTGCACATTGCATATACACACTGCAAACAATAAAGCCCAGTGCGCGAAACTGCAGGAGAAGAGGGACATTACGGTGTGTGTGTGTGTGTGTGTGTGTATGTGTGTGTGTGTGTGTGTGTGTGTGTGTGTGTGTGTGTGTGTGTGTGTGTGTGTGTGTGTGTGTGTGTGTGTGTGTGTGTGTGTGTATGTGTGTGCATAAGAGAGACAGGTGTGTAGTGATGCTGAGGGGCACACAAAGGAAACGAGTAAAGATTCAAGTATGTGTGCATGTGTGTTCATATGTGTTTGTGCAGAAACAGCAAAAAATAATGGTTTTGTGCATGTAGGGTACACTTCTGTTTGGTTTTGTGTATTCACTTGCATGTGTGTGCATACGTTGTGTGCAATGCAACATAAAGAAACTCTTGGCCAATGTAACACATCGTGCCTGCAAAATGTTGCAGCTATTCAAATCAAATCCTATTTGTCTTTGTTAGCAACAATGAAAAGTGTCTAGAATACCATGCTGTCTGTAACTATGTCCACCATGCCCAGCATAACAAGTTAACCTGTTGTTTATGAATATAATCAGCAGATCGGCTATAACTGCTACCTGCCTGTGTAAGAATTTGACAATAGCTCTGAATTTCGCTCATATATTCAGGATATCTGTGTATGAAGTGAAGACACACAATAGGGCCGGTGGCTCGGATGATGTATCAGCTTCCAGCCTTTCGTGGGTCAGGCTGACACCTCTGGAAATTGAAAACAGCAAGGGCCTTGTTCATCGACGAATGGTCCCACAGTGCGGGATGGGCACAAACACACATAGGCGTCCGGCATTTCCCATTCATGGGATATATATTCCCATACAGCCCCTGCACCAGAGATATTTTAAAACATGAATGAAATCTAAATGAAATCTTAACATGCTAGCGCGGCCATACATATCTCTTGTGCCTCGTGTGGATTGCAAGCGCTCAGTGGAGGGTTCACAGCGGGGCAACCCCGGTAATGGAGGAGCTGTTTGCAATGCAACATGGGTTTAAAGTGAGCGACTGCAAACTCTTGATACCTTCAGTTTGCGGCTTGCTGTTATACAAGTAGAGCTGAATATTCACTGCATAGCAAAAACATCACCATCAGCTTATAAGGTGCATTGACAATGAAAAGGTTGGAATATGTTTTCTAATGTCTTTTTGTTCATCTTTTCACAAATGGCTTAAAGATATCCAGACATGACTTTGCCAAAAACACTTTAGATTTCCTAAACACCAGGGAGTACTTTTTTTTTGGAATATGTGGATCGCAGGAAACGTCAGAATCGAAATGTCGTACTGGCCCAGTAAAGAAAAGAAAAACAGGAACAATAACAAGAAAACGCTAAGTGCAAAAGAAGGAAACAGATTGAAAGACACAGAAAGAGAGAGGACAGATAAATCAGCAGACAAAGACACACATAAAGTAAACAAAAGAGAACAGCAGAGGAAGTCAGACAGGAAATCAACCGTAAAGGGAACAGCAGAGGAAGACAGACAGGAAGTAAACACTTAAGGCAACAGCAGAAGAAGACAGACAGGAAGTAAACACTTAAGGCAACAGCAGAAGAAGACAGACAGGAAGTCAACACTTAAGGGAACAGCAGAGGAAGACAAACAGTAAATAATAACTAAAAGGCAACAGCAAAAACAGGCAGGCAGGAAGTAAACACTAAAAGAGGGAACAGTAGAAGAAGAAACACAAGAAGTAAACACTTAAAGCCACAGCACATGAGGACAGAGAGAGGATAAACACTGATGGGAACAGCAGAAGAAGACACACAGGAAGTAGACACTAAAGGGCCACAGCAGAAGAAGGAAGACAGTAAACACTAAAGGGAATGACAGAAGAAGACAAACAGGAAGTAAACACTAAAGGGAACAGCAGAAGACAACTGGCAGGGAGTAAATGCTGAAGGGAACAGCAAAAGATTACAGATTTGTTTCTGGCCTAAAGAAATAAAATCCTTCTAAATCATGATGTTGTGGCAAATTGTTGATTTATTTATTAAATCAACCAATAAAATCAGCGATATGATTTGTCTTTTTTTTCTTAAAAGATACAGGGCTAATTCATATAGAGTGTGACCCTGCAGTGCTTCGACTGAAAATCCTACACCATCCAACCTTTACATTCCACACTCCCATTAGCAGCGTTATTTAAATCAATTTGCTGTTTCTGTAATAAAATCAATGGAGTAAGCCTTCAGTCCTTATTCAAATAACGTATTAGTGTCACTAGAGTTCCATCCTGACATGTCAGAGCACCAACAGCTTATTGCTTATTGCCTAAGCCATTAATTGATTTTTTCCTCCAGATCCTATAATTTAATATGTCCAGTATATGTCAGAGTGTTCACTGAACAAACTTGCTCTTCTGGTATGGAAAAGGAAATAAAAGAAGTCAGTCCACCACATTAAGTCAGACAACTTAATTCCAATAGTGCAAATTGCGTTCTTTCTCTATTGTTTCAACTAAGTGGTTTCCAATGTGGCTGTGACTGTTTCCACTTATGCTCTCTTAAAAGGCATGACTCAACTTAAATACCTCCACGAGTGTACGTGAGGACAAAACAACTTTTAAATGCGTTAATACTTTGAATTCAGGACAAAACATATTATATTATACATTCAGTAGTGGAGGGTATGTTGCAATATAAAATAAGCCAAGTCTTTTGAAGGCTAATTTAAGAGGTTATGTCCTCTAATTATCAGTGGGAATTTTTGTTATTTTCCAATTAAAACAAATGGTGGTTATTTATCTTCATTCTAATACCATATACTTAAATAGTGAAAAGATAAATAATTGCACAACTATAAAAGGGTGTAATCAATATAAACTATTATTTTCCTCTTTAAATATCTAATGCAAGATAAATGACACAAACCCTGTCAAAGTTCGAAAAATTTTTTTTTTTTTTATCGAAGTAAAGTAAGTGAAATGCTCAAAACATATAACCGCAAATAACCATGATTATAGCGTTGCAACAATGGCACATTAGACTGTGGAAAACCTGGTCCCCTAAAAGTTTCCTAGTTGACTGGAATTTGGTTTTGCCATAACAACAGGCAGTTTGTATTACGTCTGACTGTGTTATGATGCGTTCACACCGGACGCGATGCAATTTGTGGGTGCGTGGTGATTAAATGTAAAGTCAATGTAAAAACGTGCGAAGAAGCTAATTTGATCCGGCGGTGCGAATAACGTGAATGACGCGGTGTGTATGACGCGATTGAAGCGATTTAAGGGGGCAGCGTCAATCGAGAGATCGAATTTGCATGACGTGTTCTCACGTTAACCAATCAGCGGTACGGATCTCAGCCTGCCGTCACTGACGTTTAGTAAACCGTTAGCCGTTGGCACACAGAGCCCCCAGCTTCTCATATCTGTTCAGAAACTGGAGAAAAGTTGTACATGTACAAACCACAGACTGCCTATGGCAGGGGTCCCCAAACTACGGCCCCCGGGCCACTTCCGGCCCGCCTACACAATTAGAGTGGCCCACTTGACGATCCCAAACTATTTTTTAAAATTGCGTTTTCCGATTACAAAACTTAAATGTACTATTTATAGTAGTAGCTAATTTTCACCCCCTCACACAATGGTATATTCTGACGTGACTTTGCTCGTGATCAAACGTCAAGTGCGCGGCGTGCGTGGCCGAGACGAGCTAACGGAAGAAATCTAGACAGCAAAATGTCGGAACTGTTGGGGAAACGGAAAATAGATTCAGAGTGCAGAGTTTTTAAACAGCGGTGGTATATAGGCCCTATGGCATGGTGAATACAGTCGCTGCTTTATTTATGTCTGCATGATGTTGTTAGTGGACGGAGCAGCTACAATGTGAGCTCAGCCTGATGGACCCGATCTCCCATCAGAAAACACACATTTCAAAGGGTTTTTCGTCTGTCTTCTTGTGATGAGACGTGTTAAACATTAATGAATGTTTTTTGCAAACCAGTATCAGTTTGTTGTTAGTTTGGCATTATTCAACACAACTGACAGCCGCAGTGAAACTCGAGTGATAACAGCGATACGATTAGAGCGATAAGAGCAATGCGAATATTCGCATCGCGTCCGATGTGACACCATAAGGCTAAGACACCTGTCAATCAAGCAAGCACACCCCAACCATTGACTCAGTCCTTCATCACCTTTAAACCTGTCAATATGGAGATTGCATTGTTTCTTCTTCAAGTAGAAAAAAAACAATTTACAGAACGTAATATTCAAACATTGACTAAATAAATGAAGTTTGAGACGAATACAAAAAATAAGAAAGGAAAGAGGTGGAGGTTGCCCTGCTTATGATCTAGGTGTATCTAAAATCATTGCGACAGGGAAGTTAAGATAATACAGTAGTTAATGTTATTCTCTTTTGATGTCATTCACTTACCTATAAACTATAAACAGACTAGTTCCTTAGTGCCACTTTCATCCACGAAAGTCACATAATGAAAAAGAAATCTGAGACCACGTTGGCTCTGCCACAACTCTAACTATAAGAAGTCACCATCCAAGCTAACAGATTGTATTTCTCTTCCTCTTCCTCTTCCCACATCTGGTTCACCTTCCTCTTCCTTCCCTTTGTTTTCCTTCTCCTAGTTCTTCCTCACTCGTCACTCTGACTGAAGAGCCTCAGTCGATGAACCGTAGTCGGAGAGTCAGGCAGCGGCCCACCGGTATCGCTCCACGATGTCGTTTGCCGTCCATGTGTTGACGAAAACAAGGATTTACACATATTAATGAATAAGACACCGTGACACCTTGGGAGAGGTCTGGAAGAGAGAAGAGGAGGAAGAGGTGGTGGGGAGGAATGAGAATGCAGAGAAGGAAGGGTTGGGATCATTCGGTATCAATTTAGTTGATATTCCTTGGGGGATATGCTAATATTTTCTGAGTAGCTGTGTTCCCTCTCCGTCTTTTATATTTCTCTCTATGACCGCTGTACCTTGTTAGGGCTGTGGCCTCTCCGAACAGGAAGCAGCGGCGGAGAGTTAGAGATGAAAAAACAGGCAAATAAATAAATAAATAAATAAGTGGAACACAACAAAAAAGGGAGAGTGATCTAGGAAAGGGAGGGAAGGTAGCACCTTGACGCCGATGTACAGCTGCTCTCTCTCGGAGCGCTGGTTTCACCTTTCCAACCCCCTCCTGTCTGTCGAGTGACGCGTTTGATTTCGCCGCATTCATACATCAGTGCGCCCTGTGCAATGCTGACACCTCATCTCAGCCTCGCCGACTTTGGCTACCGAGGCCCTGCTTTGCATAGCGCGTACCCCCGCCGCCGCCTCCTTCTTCCTTCCCTCCCCATCCTCTTCTCCTCTCTTCTATGTGACACTCTGCCCATCTTTAAAGAGAGAAACATAGATCAGGAGTGGAAGCTGCCTTCGGAAGGGGAGGTGGGGGGTAACGAGATTGCAAGTGACAGAGGGGAGCGGAGAGGGAGAGGGCAGAAGAAGAAGAAATCAGAAGAGAAAAGAGACGCTTCTTCGCTAATTTATGCCGTTGCTATCATCTTTTCATTGTTGCTCCCTGTCAGTTAACAATTCTCACAGCTTTCTTGTTGATATCTTTTTTTACAGCCTAATATCTTTGCTGGCAATCTTACAACTTTTACCTCTAATTGCACAATATTCAAAAGAATACGGTATGCTAACGCCCATTTCCTTGGAAGTCAATTATTATGTTGTTCCAACTAGTAAGCAGCTCTTACTGTAAAAGTACTTGGTTCTGCCTCCTCCAGAGAGTGGTTCTTATAATAATCCTGGACCACATGGTCAGCTTGGCACAGGCTCAGGACAATATGACAGCTCTGGCTTTTTTTGATATGCATATTTCCTTCCTCCACGTGCCTAGTAATTGTGTGCTTATTAGTTGTAATGGGGTTTAGTGAAATAATCCTGTATGGTAATGTGAGGAAATACTTGCAAGGCCCAAACTAGAGATGTTGGGTTTATTAGCTGAGCTGACAATGAAACTGCAGTTGAATAAGCATTGCTGCACAATGCAAGTGTGATAAAGGATGGTTTTAAAAGTGATTGGAACTGTATTGCTCTGCCGTTGATTTATTTTGAATTATATGCAATAAAATGTCTTTGTTCTGTACTGCTAAAAGTGTTCATGCTACATGTTTGAGGCCTTACATATCTATCTGGGGTTCAAAGAGACATCATTTGTGAAAAGAAATCACTATTAAGTCCATTAAGCTGTTCTGGAGCTTTTGGTGTTCCCAAAAGATCTTCATAAGGGCATTCCGAGGTCAAAATGCAAATCTGAACCTCATGTTTTGTGCAAACACGGATACAATATTTGGTTCTGGTACCATTGGTCCAAAAGAGTGGTGCATTGATGACATTTTTGCAGGGTTACCCGGAAGTTAGCGTTGCACAAAATGCAATGTGATTTCCCGATTGGATTTCAGCTTGTTGCAGAAAAATACGCTTGTTTGGCCAACACATTAATACTTGTTTTGTTCTACAGGATATTCTCCATATACATTATTAAACCTAATTTGTGATTTTTGAAGCGTAATTGCAATTGGCAGAAATAAAAAGCTAACAAACTTGCTGTAAACAAACAATATTACAGTCGCATGGATGCGCATCACGCTTGCTAAGCTAAAAGCGGATTTGAGTTGAGGATTAGTAGTTTAATTTATACCATGTTCTAGCAAGTGCCATTTTTACGAGAAGGCTTTTTACTGACGTATTTTATGCCGTTTAACAAAACGTGAACATCTTGTAAGCTTACGGTAACTACAGGCTTTATCTCCTGCTTCTAACCACAAACAGATTAAAAAAAAACGTCAACATTGACATCAAGAAAAGAAAACTGAAAGTGGTACAATGCAAACTCATTTCCAGGATTTAGGACTTATTCCTGCAGCAGTCTATGAAACTATACTTCAAAATGGACAGCAATAATGCTATCCATGTGACAACCTCTACCATATACATGCAACAAGCCAAATGCATAAAAAACACAACCTTCCTTGTCTAATAGAGAATCACTCAATTTGTATTTATAGCAATACGGTTGTGAATGTTGATGTGGACGGTTTGTGCGGGATTTGAAAAGGTCATTGATTGCACAGACATGCTTGTACATAAAATACAAATGTATGGACCAATATGCACACATTTACTTTCCTTCATGTAAGGCATTGCTTCTGTCCATGCTGCCTCATTACTCTCTGTCATTGTCAAGACAATACAGTCACCTACATCCCTGACATTAATCCTCCTCCCAAAGAGGCAGTGGAGAAATGAAAATAAAGTTGGACACCAGTTTGTGGCAGGTACAGAACAAAATTGTCACATATATCCAAATGGATATAGATAGCCACTTACTAAATCTAGCAAGGGTTTGGCCTATTTTTTGCAAGGTTAAAAATTGAATTTTAGCAGCAGTGGGTAATTGGTACGTTGAAAAAAAGGGCCATATATTATCCCAGGGGAACGACTTGTTAAGAGACTAAAAGAAATGTGCTAAAGGTACAGATTATTTACCACAATGTGAACATGAAATGGTTGGATCTCCAGTTTATTGAGGACAGTAGAACACAACACAACACCATGTGTGTGTGCATGAGGTATCATATAGGTATCAAGACTAATGTCAGACTAATGTTGACACCTTTCCCATTCTTTTCATGTGTGTGTGTATGTGTAAAAGTGAGAGGGAGGATAGAAGAAATAGAAGGGAGTGTGAATGTCACTTTGTACTGTCACACTGTTGCTACCCCCTACACACACACACACACACACACACACACACAACACACACACACACACACACACACACACACACACACACACACACACACGCACACACACATACACACATCCTAATGAGACAGAGGGGCTTCCGCTGTGCCAACCCAGGGGCCAAGGTGGGAGAGACACTTCTCTCCTTGCACCCATTGTAAACACCCCCCTCCAGACCCCCTCAACACACACACACATATAAACACCCAGCCAGGCCTCCCAGGCCCTGACAGTCTCAGATAAATCAGGCTCTCGACACTCCTCCGCCCTCTCCGCCTCTCCATTCCTGCTGCCCCTCCCCTCGCCACCTGGGGTGGGAGGCGAGTGTTAATTTTCTTCTGGGAGAAATGGAGGGGAGGGGACGAGTGATGGGGAAAGGATGACTGTGTACGGTGGTAGGGTGTTAACCCGGGCTTCTAAACACCTGCTTGGAGAAGTGGGAAGTCACACAACCATCGCAGTTGTTCCGAGTCATTAATGTCCGCCAGGTCAAAAAGAAGATTACAACATTTACAATACAAAGGACAATAATAATAATTACACTTTATTTTTTTCCCAGGATCAAACCCATAATAAAATTGTCTTTGCTCAAGCAGCGTATGTACTGGTTTCATTTAGAACCAGTACATACCATGTAATGTAGTAATATTGAAAAATACAGTCAAACACTTTGGAAAAACACATTGAACTTGCACTGAAGTTGATTTTGTAATTGAAACAGTTTGCTTTCTGGTTGTACAACCTTGTCTAACAGCCTTCATCTGAAGATACAACAGGTCAATTATTTTGTTAAGGCAACCAAGTAGTATCTCAGTAAGCCAATCTTTACGCATTCAACACAAGTAAAGCACATGACATCTGTTGGTTCTTTTCACTGAGTGCTCAAACCCTGCTGAAAGTAAGCCAAAACACAAATGAGAAGATTGTGTCGACAGTGTACAACATGTACTACTATTGGAAGTATACAAATTAAGAAACAGAGCAAATTTTAATTAAATAACAAGCATCTTCAACTGTGCCATGTCAGTTCTCAGAGTTCTACTGAACTTTAGGACAAAAAATGTTGACCTTTTCAGTTATTCCTTGTACATCCTGCAATGATTCGTAGACACAGAAAAGCACAAACACTTCTGTCCACGGTCTATGAGCCAATCACCTGAGAACTGAAAATATATTATGTGGTAGTTATGATAAACTATAAAAAGGGGGGCAGTACCTTGTAGGACTCTAAAAGCAAAAATACTTCCAGAGCTGCCGTGATCCTTTCTGCAGACCTGGCTTCCTAAGGCAATCCGGTTGTTTTTTGGTGTTGGCCTTAGCCTTTGATTAGAATCATGAGAACCATGAGCTCATGTTAGAACTCAAACAGACAAACAGTAGGGTAACTTAGTAAGTAAGGGGTCAACAAGCAATTTTGATGCCAACACAGTTCCACTGCTATTTGGTGCAGAAGACTTACTGAAATGCGGTTTTCCATCCTGCTTAACTGGCCTCTGGGGCTAATTATCCTGTTGGCTGGGTTCAGATGCCACACAGTGTGAGAAGCAGGGGGGTGAAGGAGCACTGGGCAAGGGCAAATACTGAGGCGGTGTCGAAGAAGCGCTCGTACCCAGGTGTGCATCTCCGTGCTGGTTCTCTTTGACCTCAGGGTTAAAGTAAACGTACCTCACCTGGAATCCCCCAGCTTGTTTTTTTGAGAAAGAAGGAAAATGCTATTTTGCAGTCGACTTCAAGCTGGGAGCCGCCCAACCCAACCACAACCGTCCACATGTGGCCAATGAGCAACTTGACTGGGAAAACAAAAGGCTCAGACTTATACGGACGCAAACAAAACCCATCTGTGTGTTTGCATGACGTTCAAGACAATGACTGTTTGGGATTTTTAATTGAAAGGAAGATATGGCCCCTCGAAGTAACCCATCTGTTCAAAATTGATATCTGAGCGACAGTTGCCCTCTCATCTCCATCGACGAACACGCGTGAGATTTTCAAGCCCTATTTCATTTATTTCAGGTAATTGAAATGTGAGGCACGCTTGCGGGTCGATAACGATGGAGGGAACTAATAAACAACACAGTGTGTTTATTGTTTTAATCACACAGGATGATTTATTGTTTCTTATTTTTTCCTTCAGTTAAAAAAACGTCAAACTCATGACAGAGGCATGCAAGAATCCGCTTTAAAATGTATAGAACAAACGTAAAAAAAAAACAAGAAGCTTCTTGTGTTGGAAAGGTGGAGTAATTCGAGGATGAGGACTGACAGGGAATCTGCGCCTGGTCGACCCAAGTACAGTATGGAGCAATGACGAAGATGAAAGAAAAAAAAAAGAACTGCAAACAGATGGCGGAGGTGCAGATGAGGAAGAGGATGAGCAAGATAGAGAAACGGCGGGAGGGAGGTGCAAGAGAGAAGGGGGGAATAATACACTGTCGGGAGAACCTGGGAATACGACCTGCCTGAGTTAAAGGAGAGGAGAGAAAAAAAAAATGCTTGCATTGTTGTTTTCATTATCTGGCTGCTGTCATTCTGCAGGCTTTGTATCTGTGAAATGAAAGAGGGATGAACGAGAAAGGAGGAGGAGGACAAGGATGAGGGGGGAAGGAAATAAAAGGCAGAAAGAAGAGGGACGGAGGGAAAGGAGAAGAAGAAGAAGAAGAAGAAGAAGAAGAAGAAGAAGAAGAAGAAGAAGAAGAAGAAGAAGAAGAAGAAGAAGAAGAAGAAGAAGAGGGGGAAAAAAGCTGTGAAATTAATCTTTTGTGCCTAGCCTTACACAGCCACAGACATGCTCAGACAAAAGCCCAGACCTGGAGAAGCTGCCTGGGTGTGATTGATGAATAAAGTAAAGGTGTCAGAAGTGTATTATGTAAATTAGCCCAGGCAGGGACCATTTCGGCGGCGACTGAAAGAGCGGGACATACGTGAGTGCGTGAGGGGAGAGTGTGTATGTGTGTGTCACGGTGGGTGCGATCCCTCGAGCGCCACCGCCGTGCCATCTTTCATCTCGGAAGACAACCTCGGACTGCAATCTCTGCCACGGCTGCTGGTCTCAGAGAGGATGGACAAAGACACGGAAGGAATAAAGGGAAGAGATGGACGGATGAAATGTGCCCGAAGGAGAAAGCTTTGCAAAGACAAGAAGGATGAGCCTGGATGTTTTGCATGAATACAGCCCCCCTTTTTTTTGATTGACCAGTGTGGGACATCCCTCATCTTCCGTATGCTCTCCCTCCTTCTCCCACTGTAGTAAATGTATAATGTTACATTTCCTACCACAGCTCTATCTCCCACCGGGGAATACAGTTATTTCAGTCGGAGTCGTAAAGACCGCCATAAAGAGCCTGTCTGTCTGATTCCCAATGACAGTGTACAGGCTCTGGGAGGGCATATTGAATTGTGTGGAGAGGCGGGATGGGTATCCGCCAATGATGTTTTGGACAGAAGCAAGGCTGAAAGTCTTTTGTGGTATGGAGTGTGATTTTCATTAGATATCAAGGTCTGTCTCGGGAGAGGAAGCGAGTGAGAGGGACGTAAAACATTTTCCCCCATACAAACACAATGCAAACATACATCCCCAACCTCCAGGTGTATATTCGAACCCCTAACGTGCCCGACGTCACTTTTAATAGGCTGACAAAAACAATCTATCATGCATTCACCTACACAGAGCAATATAAAACAGGTTAAGGGAAATTGATGGCATCCTCGGCCCTAATTCTTACCTTGAGTGGCGTCTCGCTGTGATTGAAACAGACAAAGATGTATAGGGTTACCCCCACGCTGTGGATGCGCTAATTGCCGGCGCTTGTCGTCCACCGAAGCATTGTTTCAGAGGCTAACTAGAGCGCTAGCCCCCTCTTTCCTCCACATCTCCATTGTGTGTTTGTGTTTGCGTGGTGGCCAGACAGGCTGCTGAGAAAGCTGTTTTCATCAAGGCAGCCGCACCCGGTTATTAACGGGTTCATAAGTAAGCCCGGGCCCCGGCTATTTCTCCGCGTTAGTATTTAATAGGAGTCCACAAAGAGAAGCCAGGGCCCATGCCTATAATGAATGAAAGAACCTCCGTGTAATTGAGCCTTATTAGGCCACAGTCGAGAGAGAGGGAGAGGAAAATAGGACAGCGGGGCCGTGAAGAAAGGGATGTGACGAGAGAGAAGGAGGGAGAGACTTGCATTGTCAAAACTCGTTCTGCTCCCATGCCTCCGTTTATTAATTTCGTCACTGAGGCACGAGGCGGAGTAATTTTCAGATCCCTTCCACTACACTGCTTCCCATATTTACAGTGTAAGTATGAATGACAGACCGCACTGTGCGCCGCGCCGTACACAGTGGTAAACACTGGCAAACACGTCAGGCTGGCGTAGGCTACTCCGTCCAGGTGTTCTGATGAGGGGTGAGAACCCAGAGCGACACACTTGCACCGTGGGAAAATCAGAATGGGAGATAATCTAAAGTTGCAAGTCTATAAACTTGGATGTGCACCTTATCACAGATTTCAAGCAGGGGTCAGTCGAGAGAAATTGAACTCCTAACCCTTCAGAGTTGATGATCACGCCGGGGTGATCAGATCACGTGAAATTCATGCCGGCACTATATAAAAACAACAGTCCGGACAACATTGCCGGCTGCTTCTTTCGCAAGTACTGGCTTGAAACTATATGCCAGTCTTTGTTTCATCCAATTTGACCCAGTAAAAACTCAGATAGGCCTACGATGGTTTTAAGTGTATACAATAATATTGTTTTCAAGCGCTCAAAAGCTTGAAAGATGGAAGCACATATTTTTGATATCTTCACCGTATTTTATCATTTTACGGAGCGGAAAAATACGCTAGAACCTTTAGACCCTGCTCAACAGGATGCATTTACCAAGGACGGGGAGGGGTATTTAGGTAAACGGAGCTATACGAAGCAAGACGAAGCGAGACGAAGCAAGGCGAAGAGAGACGAAGAGACACGGATGGAGCCAAAGAGAGACGGCGGGAGATCAAGAGAGAGAGGAAGATAGACCGAGAGAGACGAAGATAGACGAAGACAGACGGCTCGAGACGAAGAGAAACAGCGATTGAAGAAAAGTGACAGACAGACATTGAGAATTATAGATATAGTTAGATCGATTTACAGTTTTGAAGATACAATACTTTACAATACTCTGTGTCATGGTTGACAGAACTTTGAGTAATGACTGAAAAATGCCTATGGATGCACCTGCTATTTGTTCATAAAATGTGTATAGGTTCATGATACCTCAATCAAACCTTTACATTATCATAGTGACATCCCCTATATATATTTCCAGCTTTCAAAATGTTTAGTTGTGCATTTTTGTGTTACCCATATGAAAAATAATATCATTTTCAAAATCCGTTTTTACATTTCTTGTGTGATTTTGGGTCCAAAATGTTCATATAGTATGTAAACATGAGAAAAAATAACTATCAAGTTATATAGGTGAGGTTGTCCTAAAAACATATATCAAACTTTGATATGCTAAACATTTCTTAATGGGATTTAGTAAGACAAATCAAAAAGAAAAAAAGTAGCTTGAAAACGGCCAAATTAGCCCCGAGACTCCAAAGGGTTAAATGGGCCCTATTATGCTTGTTGAGGTTTCCCCTTCCCTGTGTTGTGTTTATATAGGTTTTTGTGCATGTAAATGGTCGGCAAAAGCTAAAATCCAAAGGTTTGCTTCGCCTGAAACGCTTCCATTGGACTCCCCTGTCACCACGTAAGACTTGCACTTCGATAAGCTAGCTCTCCAACACAATTGTACGTGATAGACTATTTTCGGAGCTGTTGACAATTCACAACATAGGCGGCCAGCTAACCTAATCAGAGCAGACTGGGCTCTGTTTTCAGACAAAGGGTGAAAAGAGGTGCTGTAGCAAAGGCAGTATGAAAAAAAATAAAGAGCTTTTTGAACCTTAAAGCATGGAGACATGTCCCAGCAGAGGCACAAAATACAAACGTGAACCTGGAAATTAGCATAATATGTCCTTTTTAAGAAAATTGAGTGTGTGTGTGTTTCTATTCAAGTTCCTTATGTCATTATATGGGGGGTGCTGGAACTGTGTTGACTCTCACAGATAATTCAGTAAGTTTGAGAGAAGATAGCAGAGCAGGGTTGTGTAAAATTGGACAAAGCAACCCAACTAATATTAGCTAATTAACTAATGGTAGCGTCCTTCATTTAAGACTTTCTAACGGCACTGTCAACTGAATTTCAATCGTAAGAGTTGACAAAAGTTTAACTCTGTAAAAAATATTTTGTGGTTTGGACTATTGAACAAAACTAGAGCATGCACTGCTGGTGGGCTTGATAAGTGTACAGTCTGGCTCTCACAAATCAAGGGCCGCACCATACCGCGAAGACGCTTGCAAAAATGGTGAATAGCGCATTACAAAGACCATAGCTGACCCTCACGGATCCTCTCAGATGCAGGAAGTGTGGATTGGTCGTAAAGCAGAGAGAGTTTTGATCTGTGTGGGGGTCAAAGAGGTAGGTGTTTTGGTAGCTGGGGATAGGTGTTTGAACAGCGCCATGCGTGCAGCTGGGAGAAGATACATGACAGCTCTTGTTCTGGAGTTGCTCCCCCATCTCTTGTAGCTCTCTGCTGAAGCTCCAGTCCCTGTTGGTTGTGTCCTCCTTTATTCTAAGGGTCTGGGATGGTGTCTCTTTCGTTCCCTCTCTACAGAATCTTCTAAAAGGCTGAGCTAGTCATATTCCCCCACCTGGCTATTTTTCAAATCCGGACTACATCTTTCTTTTTATTCAGACCCCAAATGCACACATGTATCACACAACAATTGCAGTATGATACATGTCTGTGCTCACACACACACACGCAGGTTTTTTTCCTTTTCTGTTTCCCAGTTTTCCTGTACTTCTTCACACAATATAATCCCTTTGTTGTCTAATGTATTCTTGGAACATCGCGATATTTCAGAAAGTGCCTGAACCTAGATCTTCTCCAATCAGTGTTTTCCTCCTTTAATGGGACTTTTGCACCTTTACATGCCTGAAATTGGCCAAAACGGGAAAAATACCAAGTCTTTAGCCCAAAAAATCTGCATATCAGTAAAGCCCTATATCACTCTTCCTGATTTTTTTTCCTGCTCTCTCCAATTTCCCCTTCTCTCTGTCTCATCTCCCTCTTCCTCTGTCTCCCTCTCCTCTCTAATTCTCTTTCTCATTTGCCTCCCTGTTTCTTCCTCCACATGCGGGAACTGTCATTATATGTTATGGCGTATCGGTTCTCTGCATGCATATGAGCCTCTCTCGTTCCTTCTGTCTCTTTCATGTTTCCCTGGCAGTCATACATTACGTTGGAGAGACAATACCTCCTCCAGATAATGCCATAAATGATGGAATTTACATGCATATGCTCCCATATGCAACCGCAGCCTCTCATATCTGCCGCACTCAACGCGGGCTAGATTTCAGCTTTTGTGTGTGTGTGTGTGTGTGTTTGTGTGTGTGTGTGTGTGTGTGTGTGACTGTGTGTGTGTGTGTGTGTGTGTGTGTGTGAAGTGGCGCTCCAGTGGGACCATCATTAGAGTGGATCTAGACTAATGACACAGGAAACTGATTCACACAGAGAGAACTTCTGTAAAGCCCCCCCCCCCGACAACTACACACACTCATTCTCGCACACACACACACACACACACACACACACACACACACACACACACACACACACACACACACTCACACGTGCACACTCACACGTGCACACACTCTTAGTGGTACTAAACAGGCTATATCCTGCTCTCTGTAGAGGAAAAGAAGAATTCAATGTTGTCACGTCAAAAATGTTATGACTAGATAATTCAATTTATTTTATTCACTTTTCTTTCTTTTTTTAACACATTTAATTGATGGGTAATCCTCTTACTGTAATACTTTCCCATGAAACTGTCGCAACTTAATATTGTTTCCACATTGACATAATGTAATCACACAGATAGGGAGGAGTGTATAAGTGTTTTATGAAAAAAGCAATAATTAATAAATATTATGTTATATTTTATATCATAACAAAAATTAATAATAATGTTGGAACTCAAGAGTTGGTCCAGATGGGACCACAAATAGAATGATACAAATAATATCTTAACAGAAAACAAAGCCAAATAATATCTAAATAAATATCTAAAACAAGTACCTGTAATAAAAAAAAGAGCTAGCCATCCAACAACTTCTTCCGTATCCTAATATGCAACGCTCTCCAATGATGGGAACTGGTGGTGTTTCCACGCTTCGAAAGTGCATGTCTGATCAACACAACCTAACTTTATCGATACTCATTACATATCATTAACACTTACCACATTTTCCAAACCACAGCTAGACATTGAGATGCATTTAGGTGTCACAAAAAATTGAAAGAAAATGTCAGGTTAAATAGCAGGATATCTACCGTATTTACCTTTACCATCATTGAGCTGATGCTTTTGTCCATAGGGACTGCCAATAAGTGCTTAAGACCCTCAGAGTACGCACACATTAAAAAGCCTTATAAGCATTATAGCTTGTCTTATGGAAAGAAAAAGGAAAAGTTTCCAAACATGAGACCCTAGACAGTTTGAAATGTATGGTTAATTTTTCCTATGTTTAACAGTAATCTGATAACGTGTTTATGGTAACTGTAAGGGGATACAGTTACCTTTTTTTTTTCCTGATAACATAATCTTGTGACATGTTATCCATTACTCCTTTAAGCCTGGTGCCAAAATACTGTCTGCTACTCTTTCCTTCAGAATGCATATTGTATGTATTTCGCTGTATTTCTCAAACTGAGTTCACTGAGAGAAAACACGGAACAGATGTTAGTTTTAACAGAAACGCTCACTTGTGGACCCACATTAATCCCAATATCCCTCAACCGCTGCCGTTCATGTAGATGCGCACAACCTGTGAGTTAGCTGAGAGACTAATTGTGCCGTGTATTAAGTAAACAACCCCCCTACCCACCCCCTCCTCAGACAGCAGATAGTTTGTTTAAAGACATCTCTACCAGGGTTTGACCACATTGGGACTTTAAAGACTGCTGTTCATACATCGATGCAGGTTTTTTTGTGCTTTTGCTTATCACTGTTAAAAATATACCTTGTAGGCAAAAAAAAAATGAGGCCGCAGCCCCTCAGCATAAAGCAGTGAAGAGACAGGAAAAAAAATGTTTACTTCATGGAGAAATCCCAGCAAGGTTACAGCTGAAAACAGACAAGTTTAATGAAAGATGGTCAACATTAATAAAAGCGAAACAAGAGTTCGACTCGCACTTCTTTTTTATTTAATTGTATTTATGAATGTGTTATTTTATGTATTAATTAGGTTTTTCTTTGCTTTTCACTACGTTTTTTATTTATATATTTTATTTATTCTACTATTTCAATATTAGTGCAGACAATGTATCAATCTGTCAAACAATCAGAATAAGTAGAAGCGGTCCACTGTACTTTTTTCGTAAAATCTTGATTGTTCTACACTGGATATTGGTTAAGCTAATGGTACTGGCATTGTATGGTAAATTAATGGATGTCAAGGGTTGAGTCTAATGAATCTTTATGTATCTACAGTAATGAATGTAAATTGTGTAAGCATCTACTCATGTATTTGGACTGTCTGTAAAAAAAACCTTAAAGCGTTATTGCAACAATAAAAAAAGTAAGAAGTGTTTGCAAGTAAATAAATCTTTAGGCATTCCAACAGTGTTTCCAACTTTTTATATCTTACAATGTTTCACAGTCAAACAACCGCCAAACGACTCTAACAAGCGACAGAGAAAAAAATAAATTGTCAATGAACCTTTTCACCGACTCGTCCCATCTCTCTTTTTCCATCTGACTCTTCTCTTTATTGTTTACTTTTTAATTAATCGCGCCGGTTCATTCTAAACACGTCAGAATAAATACATTTTTCATCCCCGGTGATATCGGCCCCGCCGCTCCGTTATTAATGCTGCGGAGAATTCAGCCACTGTTTGCAAATAATATCCTCAAATTGAATCATTGTTGCATGAATATATGCAAAATATTCATTTCAGGCGGCGTGAGGGTTGAGTGCTTTTAAATTGGAGAGATCATTCATGGCTTCACCTTTTCAGGCGAGATAAAGTCGTGTGCAGTAACATTACAATGTCAGCGGAGGGGAGGACGGGGGAGGTGGGGGGGAGAAAAGGATGAAAGAGAGGGATGAGAGAAGGAGAAGGTAGAATAATGACAAGAGAAAAGCAGCGTGAGTCGATGAAAACAACTAAATCTGAAGCAAAGGACAACACAGCAATGTAAGACAAAGGAATTAGAACAAGGACGGAGTGAAATAAAAGTCGTGTTCCAACACTTTGTGAGAACACACAGCAGGAGTCAGTGTTTGTCTGTGTGTATTGTTCTGCTGTTTTTTTTATTTGATTCATTTGTCTAGCAAGAATATAAAACTACACAGAGTGCCCAACTCTACTAAGGCTGCAACATATTTTATTTCACACTTTTATTAGAGATTTGCATGTACATCTGAAATGCACAAATTAGAAGATATATATGGGATGTACTTCATTTTGCATTAGATCTTGAGAAGATAATTTAAAATGAATGCTCAAACTTAAACTACTTATCATTAGTTCATGACTTACCTTCCAATGTTATGATGGTCGACAAGTGCGAAAGCGCTACACAGCCAAAACTCTTCCGTTTGGAGAGACGTGCTGCACTTTAAAGAGATCAGAGTCAGTCTCTTTCATAATGGTGTTTTATCAGTATATTTGAAATGGCTAGGTTAGCTACAATAGATAAATAACTTTTAAGTTGAACTGTAATACTATCGTGAGGGATCATGTGGTCACATTGTTAAAACAAGACAAACAAACATATATTTGACCTAAATGAGCGGTGACAGTGCCCGGTGACAGTGCCCGGTGACAGTGTGCGTTTGCAACTGTTGGCGATGGTACAATTTTCCGTTAAATGTTATTAATATCTGATGACAAGTTTTGCCTTTTTTGATCTCCCTTACTAACAGACTAAGATCATAGTTGGAAGTCATTTAAACAACAGAGGAATTATGGATGTCGGTGAGGGGCATATGACATCGTTGCAAGTTCAAATGAGCCCTGTCTCCTAAAAAACAAATGTTAGATTAAGATTAGGATCACTTTATTTATCCCGAATTTATACACATAGGCCAGAAATACACACATGCAGAAACAGGACCTGTACACATGTACTAATGGAGAGGTGTCAGAGCTGAGGGGCTGCCAGTCGTCCGGCCCCAGAGAACATTTGGAAGTTCTGCGACCCCCCCCCCCTCCCCCCCCTTCTCGCGTTCACCATTTAAAAGTTTCTATGTCCTGTATCTAATAGGGGGGAAGAAAAAAAAAACTAATATCCAAAAGCAAATATTATTCTCCCCCCCACCTCTGCCCCCACTTTCTTCTCTCTCATGCAGCTGCAGATTAACAAGTCTAAACGCGGCATAATCACCAGCGGAATCAAATTCCTCACATATGAATGCCGATGCTGTGCTCCCACCAATATTTTATGGTAATACAATAAAAATGTAAAGTTGAAAACAGCAGCTCCTCTTATTCTTCTTTTCTTTTTCTTTTTTGTAATGTAAAAAGGTAGCAGAGGGAGGTGTGTATGGTAAGGAGGGGGGGTTAGTCAGTGGGGGGTTCATCACATGGCCCAGGCCTCGCCGAGGGATAGGCTGTCGCTAGGAGACAGAGGCAGGGAACGGACCAGTGGCAATGATGTATTAACTGGCGAAGGTGGCTGACAGTAATCTTTGTCACTAGATGCAGTGGCTGTCTAAGTCCTGTCATTTTATGCATCTCATGCAAAACAGATGTACCGGGATACTACAGGCTCAGGGAGAGGGAGAGGGATCCAGTAAGGGTGGAGGATAGAAGGGTTGGAGGGTGGAGGAGGGGGGGGGGGGGGGGGGGTATAAAAATCATTATACAGCGAGAGGTTGGAAGGGCTGTCACGAAGAATTTCATTATTTTTCATCCCGTATCGAGAGGTGGATTGTGCATATTGTAATTTTTTTTCCCAAGCCTCTAAATAATTTGGGAAGTTTCCAAGGGCAGAAGTTTTCCCTTTTCCTCTCCCGCTCATTACCCAGAGTTCAGGGCAGAGGTGCTCAATCACCCCGGCTGAAGGAAACGCTTACACACAGAAACACGCCCTGCCGTTGCCGCCACCGCCGCCTCCTCCCTCCTGTCCACCCCTCCGCTCTCTATACACACTCCATCCTTTACCACTCCATCTCCCTCCTCCTCCCCCTCCTCCCCACGCAACCATTGTCCTTGCCACTTGCTTCGTGCGTTTTTTTCTCCACCTTTCTTTTGCTGTCCTCGATCTCTCCTCTTCCTTTCACCTCGTTCTTTGGTTTTTCTTCTTTTCTCTTCTCCTCGTCACCAATGACTCCTTGTGACCTCTTTTAGTTTTTTGGACTTTCTGAATCCCCTTACTTCTCTTGAAAGCTCTATAATGTCTTATCCTTTGACTTTCTTATTCTTATTTCTGTACTTTTACCTATTATTATCCTATAGTAATGAGCAAAGATATCGGGCACCTTTTTTTACCTGATCACCACTAAACTTGTTAAGATTAAGAGGTTGGTATTCTAAATTGTTAAGAGGATACCTTCAATTCCATCAATTTCATCATGTTTTTCAAAAAGTCAGTCAGCCTGCACTGTTGATCCAATTCAAAGTTTGGTTTATTGCAAGTCAGGATAGATTAGAGGGGAAACAAATCTGATTTTTCAGGTATTATAAAATAAAAAAAATAAAAAAGTTATCTATGGATCAACCCTCCAAAAGTGTGTTGAGACTGTGTACCTATGTCCTTTTCCCCCAATAAATCAAAAGTTTTATTTCTCAACTAAGATTATGTATTTCACTTGAACAGATATTTTGGAAGAAAAAAACCTTTCTGAACCAAAAATGAAGTTAAAAATGATGGACACCTCAGTTCTGAATTCAACTTTAAATGTTTCTAGTAACTGAGACCTGGTTCAGGTCCTGGTCAGCTGCCTTAAAAGGAGTGTCAGTTGTATCAGGTTTGAGAAAGTCTCATTCTGGCTGCATGTGTCGGGTTTATGTATCAATATGTCTAACTCCCAAGTAGATCCCTGAGGACTCATTATCAGCTCTGATCATGTGGGATAATCACAGGATAAACCTCTGTACTCTGAAGTCTAATAATCCTCCCTTTCAGATTGTCTATCTATCTTAAACATTTTTTTTTAAATGGTTAGGGTTCATTTCTTACTGTGTCCATTTTGGATACTGTCCCTCCAAGGCATGTTGAGCATTCTGAAAAGGTGTATATATTTCTTTGATTTTGTATTAAAACAGCTAATTTACACACTATTAAAGTATTTTAAAGTGAATACAGCATGTGTACTATTATGTTAATTCCAGTAGCAGCATAAAGTTTGTCAACCCTTTCTGTAAAGAATGAGCTCTTCAAACAAAGGATGACAACAAAATTGAGGCTGGATGTTAAAGCATTATTGAGGCTAAAAGTGCATTGATTAAGTCAAAACTTTTTCACTTTGTGGTCCTCTAGATCACCTATACTTACATGGTTATTCAATACAATAACATGAAACGCACCTTTATGCATCATATCAGAGATACACGATACACAACAAGATAATTACCATACAATCTGGACTTAAACACTGGATGCATACAGGCTAATCCAAGTGTGCATAAAGCACGCTACTTATATTTTACTATTATTCTTCATTCTACTGTTGCGATATCTTAAATGCACATCTCTTTGCAGCAGAGAAGCACATCACATATTAACGACAGTGTACATAGTGCATGTGGAAAGCAGCAGAAGGACGATATCTTTTTATCTACCTGCAGTAAAACTCACCCTCTGTCCAAGCCATGAATAACACTTATACTGCCAGCTCGTTTCTTTACCCAGGAGAGAGCGAAGGGACAGATTAAGGAGGAGGGGACGGCAAGGAAATTAAGAAATACTCCATGTTTCTTTACAAAAAAGTAAATTTGGTCGGGACGCAGTTTGGGTGGAACTCGTTTTAACTTCAACCATGACTGCTCATTGTTTGCTTTGCCAAACAGTTAACACAAAGTTTGCAGCATATCATGCAATCGCCTCATGACAGCTGACAAAGGGGACCGGAAAGTCGATGAAACTAGTTCAATAAGAAGAAAGGTGGGCAGAAATAACTTTTTTAACAATTAGCTCCTGTTCCTTCCAAGGTTGCTAGGTGGTCATTTGATTTAAGACATGCATTTAAGTCTATGCAACACAGTACAAACATTCAATAGTGATGTTGTTATTTGACCCAGGAACCCTGAGTCACGACCAGACCTCAGTTGATTCACAATAAGCAAAAACCTTAGGGACTTAGACATTTTGGGGGTAGTTTACCTAGAATTCATCTAGCATTACATGGTGTTTACAACCAGTTTGCAAGCTAAAAAGCCTGTTGTTTTTTTTTATTCTTAATATTCAGCAATATTTGCTTCTGTTTGTTCGAGAGATGAAGTTCAGATTCTGAGCAATAGGCATTTGTTTTCTTGGACTGTCTCTCCTAAGACCGTCCTCTGTCTAAGCCTAACCCTAAGCCCAGTAATCAACGGCATATGAAAGCAAAGGACGATACCAATACCCCTTCCCATTGCATTAATATTTCTTGATGGGTTTTTAAGCCATAAAGTTGGATCCTGCATTATTGTGTAATCTTGGGATACATCTTTATGCAAATTGAAAAAGAAGATTTAAATCACACATGGTGAAATTTAAAACTGCATTCAACCAATCTTAATATAAGATGCAAAGGGCAACTCTGCACTGTGCTGGAGGTAAATTGGCCCATGTTAAAGTTTTATTTCACACTTGATACTTTGTCTGTTTGGGGTCTTGAACTGGAAAATGGTTCCGAAGCCAAACCCCTCGGACTGAGCTACATCCACCCTCAAACAGATTGAAACAAATAATAATGGGCAAATAAGGAAGTGTATTTGAAGGGAAACATAAACTATGATTGTAGGTGGTCAAAAGGAGCCCAACAAGAAATCCGACATGTACTTTTGACATCATATTTTAGTTTTTCCACACATTTTTCTTTTCCGCTCCAGCACTGCAGAAGCAGGAAAAAGGGAGTTTATTGAGTGAGAAAAAATGTAGGTTCACAAGTAAGAAAAACTCACAGCAGTAAAGAAAAAAGGGGGAGTGGAGAATAAGGGGGAGAGGAAAGGGTCAGAGAATAAAGGGATGATAGAGAGATAGAGAGAGGGAGTGGGAGAAAGAGATGTAAGTGGGCTCTGTGGAGACCCTGGTCGTTGGCAGTCTGTCTCTGATTTCCATTCATTGTTAAGATGGATGAGATCCCAGCCGGACCAAGAGCAGACCGCCGCATTTCTTCGTCTTTTTTTTTGTTGGATAGGGGGGCATTATTCAAAACAGAGCTTATTTTTGGTGGCCATTATGCATGCACACCTGATCAGCATGTCAGCCCGGCCTCCCCGCATCGCATGATGGAATGGCCCAATTTACCTCTTTCACCTGCCTTGCATAAAGGCACACTGAGCGCACAACGGCAGACACTCGCTTTACTGTACAACACACACACACAGGTGCACAAACGCATTTTTACACATAGTGGAGTGTAGGTGGGAGGATGGGGTCTGGGGTATGTGTGCGCAACCATACACAGACACACAAACTGCTTTATATTTGCGGAGTGTGTATGAAAGTGCATACTTATGCTCTATACAGCCATTGTAGGAGTTGTGTGTGACTTACACTCACCTACTGTTGATAGAGCTACACACACACTATACAAAAGTGTCCCACACAGACTCCAAACTGTGTCACTTGTTATTGAGTCAAAACTGAATTCATTAGCAAGTAAGGATTTTCTTTCTCTCCTTTTTCTAGCTCTGTATCTAATGCTGCAGCCACCATGGAGACACTACAGGTGGATAAACTGCTCCCTGGGCCCTCTAGAGTAAATGCAGAGTCTAAATTTCACAGTGTGTTTACATGTGTGACGGTAAAAATGTTATTAGTGGTAAAACTGTCAGTGTTATTGTCGCACACTTGGCCACAAAAGGGACTTTTTAAGTTTAAAATGAATTCCTTTTGATTGATTTATTCTGAAAATACAGAAACACAAGCACAGCACTGCAACCTAGCTGCCTGCTAGCTAGGTCTGCTGAACGATCTAACTGTAAACATTCATATACTTCTTAAACTTCCATAAAATATCAAAAAGTCTTCCTGCAAATAACCAAAACACAATGATGGACAAAATTCAACGCAAATGCAGAACTGATTATTAAGCAAGCTACAGATGTCAACACAACATGATTTAAGGTCCATTTTAGCTAACGAATGATGCAGGTGACTTTCATGTTCATTATATATCTGTGCCACTACTTTTGCTCACCGTAGTCTGGCTTAGTCCTAAAAATCATATTATAAATGATCTTGGCCACTCCATGTTAAAACGGCTACCGTCTGGCCAACGGTTCAGGTCAATACACAGCTTCTTTCCTACAGTTTTGGGCTCCATCACTCCCAATCCTGTCCAACCCAGCCCACATTATAATAACTGTGAACACACACACACCAAGGACTGTGACATACACAAGTGCGCAGTCCCTAGAAGACTACATCCACGTATAATATAAAGATTAATTGATCTTTTGATTCTTTTAAGATTTATTTATTTATTACCACCCCAAAATAAATATGTACATTTTGTTTGGATATGTATCTGTACATGTTTGTACTTTGTAAATCAGGGAATTACATAGTACATGTTATTACAACTAATTTAGTATTTCCCTTTGCTGCCATTAATGTTTTGTTTTCATTCCTGTTTTTATCACTGCTTTTATTTAATTGTTTAAGATTTTCTTTTATTTAAACTGCAGAGAGAGAAGCCTTCAAATTCTCATTCTACAAAAGTATAATGATAATAAAGATTTTCAGATTGTTCTGCTTCTGTTCAAATGATGCATCTGATATCAGATAATTAAGCCTTATCAGATACAACAGTATAACATTATACAGTTTCAATGTCCATTAACATTCCAGGGTCTAATGATCGAGTCCCACATTACTGTACAATGATTGTGATGTACCAGGAAAGGGTCAATTACTATAGCAATGTTAAAGCTTGACCCACTGTATATCATAACGGTAAAACAATGATTTCAAAGATAACCACTTTACATGAGCTACAATGAACTGTAGCTTGAAACAAAAAGTTTCATAAAACAAAAAAGCAAACACTGATATGCCAAAGATCACTCACTGTCATATTTTTGATAACTTTTAAAATAACTAAAGAATGTCAGCCTTTCAAAGTGTTCATGTTGAATGGTTAATGCAATAATAAAATGTCACTGCTAAGATGTTACTAAAGTGACACATTCAGCTTCAAATTACCGCCTGACTTTACCTGACAAAATAAAATCCCCCACAAAAAATATCATTGTCTACCTCCTCTGGTGGATGGCTTTGTCAATGTTGAATTAATACATTTAAAATAATGTATTCACACACACACACACACACACACACACACACACACACACACACACACACACACACACACACACACACACACACACACACACACACATACACACACACACAAGCTGTTAGAGCATTATACATTGCATTGGATTGTTGCTCTGTTCTCACAAATAATAGAGACAATCCTCCATAGGAAGTCTTTGCAACAAAGTGTCAACAAGTTGCTTTTGACAAAACGCACCACCTGTTTTAACGCATCAAACTGCTAGTCTTTAAAGCACAGCCATCAATAATCAATCAATCATTCAAAATACTTATAAAATCCCTGGGGGAAATTATGTGTTGTTTCTGTTGCATCATATTCGAATAACACCTTTTTAAAAAAAATAAAGATAGGAAGTTAAAGTATAAATGTGCAATAAAAGTCCTTGTAGCCAATGGGACGCCGTGTCTTAGACACAGGAACGAAAACAGGACTTCTTCCACAGCAAAGAACCCTCTGAAGATTCAGGATCATGGTGAAAGACATGGTGGAGCTGTCTTTGCCAGGGGTGTCCAAACTTTCCTCACTGAGGGCCACATACAGAAAGAGATGTGAAGGGCTGGGCCCCTCACTGGAGGTGAGATATTCGGAGTGCCTCATTAGCTAAGCTTTAAGTTAGCCAAATCAATCAAATATAGGTCAGTTATGCTTGATACTTGAAAACGCTTTAAGAACAAGAACACACACAGCTCTCCAAAAGGTTTCATTTATTTTGCTGGCAGCTCATCCCTTAAAACAGAAGCTATAGATTGCTTAAAAAAGGGGAAATATGAAGGGTATATTTAAAGCTCGTTATTGAAATAAGTTATCTGGCTTTTTTTAATCAATTAAGATTTGTTTGAAATGTTTTCGACTTAATTGATGGAATATATTTGAAAATTGAGGCTATTAACACATGAATACTGCGTAATTCACTTTTACAGACACAAATTTAGGAAGTACATTATAACACAAGCACAAGTTTGTGATATGAGACATATTCCATTATGTATTTTGAATTTGCTGATTAAAAGTTGGCCATGGGGCGCATTTGGCCCCCATGGCCGTAGTTTGGACACCTCTGCTCTATGCAATCACTATCGACGTGAAGCCATCAATGGAAATGTTGTCGTCAGATATATCCTGGTGCAGCCATATTTCCGTAAAGCACATCAAACACTCTAGAATTTCCATCTTGTGATCACAAGTTGCCCATGATGAGAGGGGGGGGGGGGGTCACGTTTCCTTTTCGGTTGACCCAGATGTTCTCCTTCTTTGCTGAGGCTTTCCCCTGCGTCCTCTGTTAAGTTTTCAAGTTAATAAAGCAATATTTTGTGTGTACTGCAAATACTTCTGAAAATAATCAACACAGTTAAAGTAAAGCCTCCCCATCTCGAGTGAGTATGTCAGATGTGTGTTGGATGTAAGTTTATGACAAGAGAGGGGATGAGAACATAACATGTAGCGAACAGGACGTAAAAAAGAAAGGAACTGGGAGAAAATGAGGATGAAATGAGAAAGAGGTCAGATGGAGGGAAAGAGAGGACAGAGATAGAGAGAAGCAGAGGGATGGACATGATGGAGACGAGGGCGGCGATGGAGGGAGTGAGGTGAAGTGGGACAGAGGGCAGGAACGGAGAGTGGAAGAGGAGAAAAGGAGAGGTGAAGTAAAGCCCAGCGGAGCCGACTGCAGATATTTACGGCATCTGACTCCATCTCAGCCCGGCCAGCTGGGGAGAGCAGGTGGACCAAACAGGTCAGCTCACACACAAACAGACAGACACACACACACACACACACACAGACACACACACACACACACACACACACACACACACACACACACACACACACACACACACACACACACACACACACACACACACACACACACACACACACACACACACACACACACACACACACACACACACACAATGTCACCATTGTCCTATTTCAGTTTGAGAGGGGCACCACTATGGCCGCGAGGTGACTGCTTTCCTCCCCTGTGTGAAAAACAGCTTGGCCCAGGTGTGTGTGTGTGTGTGTATGTGTGTGTCATTGCATTACAAGGGTTAAAAAGACGTGACCCGAGGATCGTGTGGAGAGAAGGGGTGATGGTGTGTGTTTGTGTGTGTGTGTCCATTAATCAAAGCTGTGCTCCAGGCCATGCCCTCTGTCCCAGCCTTTACCACAGTGGACCTCCTCTCTGTGCAGCATCCCTTCACATCCACACAGAACGGGAGAACAGAAAGTGATGTTGTGAAACATATAAAACATTTAAAACCATTTTAGATGTACCTCAACTTGAGGGATAACCATATCAAAAACATTTGTCCTTGCTTGTCTATTAAAAATGTATTATTTTATTATATGTTTGATAGAATTCTGTGACCTTTTTATATATATTGTATTTGAGTGAGGGTTTTAAGAGAGTACATTCAATATGGCTACATGTTAAATCATTTTTAAATGTTTTCAAAAAGTGAAAAAAAGAAGAAAAATATTAAAAGGCTTTTAAACATACAGCACAAAAAACAACCATTTTAAAACAATAGTCAACGTTGTTTTAATGAGGGAGTCACTAAGTGCCACATCTTTAACATGTATTTGAGGAGCTGCTGTCAAACTTATGAATGTTATTCCTGCTATAATATATATTGGTCAATCAAAAATACTGAATAAAATGAAGATTTTAATTGATTGTCATTTTGTATATAAGTTGTAAACATTCTTTCAATTTTTCTTTTGAATCTTCGACACCAAAACCCATTTGATTATAGTAGTTGATAAGAACCCGCGTCCTCCCTTTCACCGATTTTTTGAAAACCATCCAGGTATTTCCTGTAATCCTGTGGACAGACAGTCAAAGAACACATGACCTCCTTGTCAGGGGTAACGAAAAAACTAGTGTTGTCATCATGTAGTTAACAACATTTGTTTTCATGTTAAGTAATTGTGTGTGTTTTTTTCCTGCTCAGTCCCCTCCCTCTCTGTGTATTCCCAGGTAAGGCTGTGACAGTGTGGCCAAGGGTGTGAATTCACCCCCCCTCCCACCAGTTGACAGCACAGGTGTCAAAGCCTGGTAATTGGTGCCGGGTAAGGTGTAAACAGGGAGGCGAGGCTATAATCGCCCGTGCTGCTGGTGTGAGTGGAAGGGAGGAAGAGGAGGAAGAGGAAGAGATGCTATGACAGGGTGTGAGGCCGTCACAGTCACCTGCCCAAACACCACACTCACAAACACACATTATGCACACATGCAAATACACAACTACAGCTACAGGAACACGTGTTAAATTACAGGTATCACACACACTCACACACACACACACACACACACACACACACACACACACACACACACACACACACACACACACACACACACACACACACACACACACACACACACACACACACACACACACATAACGAGTGTGTTCAAACTCACAGGTACACAGAGTCTTACAAGATACACTGACAAGTTTATAATGTATTTAAATATATAAAGGGAAGTGATGGAATGTAACTAAGTACATTTACGTAAGTATTTCAGCTAAGTGCTCATTTGGTGTACTAACTACAGTATTTTGAGTTCATTCCACTTCATATAAATGTTTTATTTATTGTATTTTATTTTATTTATTGAGGTTATTTTTGTGATTTCTTATTTTATTTTGTTATAAAGAGTTTAAACAAAAATCAAAGTCAAAATAGACTAGTTGATTAATCATTTATCAAATTGAGAGATAATTAAATGGTATCTATGCAATGGCCAACATTGGTTGTTTTTAAAGAAAATCCAAAATTGTGATCAATAAATCATATCTATTATAATATAATCTAACTTCATTCAATTTAATAAAAGTCATTTTCTTTTTTTTGTGGTGTTTTTTCCATTTATTTTACTATAATACTTTTACTTCAGTCAATGTTTCCATGCCCGACTTTCCATTGTACAGTCAGTGTCAGCAGTCTGCTATGATTACTTTTTCTTAAGAAAAGATTTTGAGGACTTTTTCCACCACTGATTAGGAGCCTTAAAATCACACACCCAATGCAATTTGGATAGGAAGTAGCAGACCTTCTGTGAATTGTCCACTCCTATTTAGATAACATTGGAAAAAAGTGTGTGAGTGTGTGTGAAAGAGACATTTTCCTCACCCAGAGCATAGATTCTCAGCCCTGCATTAGTGCCAAACCAAATTACCCTCCTGCCCGTCTGTTGCCCTCAGCCCAAACCACACACACACACACACACACACACACACACACACACACACACACACACACACACACACACACACACACACACACACACACACACACACACACACACACACACACACACACACACACACACACACACACACAGACATGACACAGTATGACAGGCAGCAGTAGTCTAGCCTGCAATCTTTCTTTCCTACTGTATTTCTTCTTTTCCACTCCCTCTTTCTTTTATCAACATCTCTCAGACCTCTCTCATTAGATCACCCCTTCTCTTTATTTACACACTAATCGCAGATTTAACAGGAGACAAGATAGAGACAAACTACATGCGCGTGTTTTTTTGGAAGACAGTTTATGATGTTTCCTCTGGCACTCCTCACACGTTTGTACTGTATATGCCCAATTCACACACTCTCCTACATCTCAAAGTGCTTGATATTCAAATCGTTACGTTCTTTTTATCTTATACACTTTTTTTTAAACAGCATTTTTTGTTTAACTTTTAAAGTAAATATATTATTCCAATTTGCAGGGTCCTATTAGTATTGTGTGTCTCTACTGCGACATGTTTCCATGCCTGAAACCAGAGCCCAGTCGACTCTGATTGGTTAGCTGGTCAGCTCTGTTGTGATTGGTCAACTACTTAGAGATTAGCCTATCATATACAATGTTTTGGAGCACTAGACAATAGAAGCGCTACAGTAGTGGTAATGGTGATGTCATTATGTTAGGGAAGTAAACAAAGGAGTTCAATGGGAGTTTCAGGCAGGGGGGGGGAGAATGTGTTGGAGAGAAACTGTCTCTGAAGGGAACTTAAGGATTTTAGCCTTTTCAGACGATTTACATGCCAAAAAAACCTATACAACACACTACAGGAAAGAGACAGCCCCGTAGAACCTGAAATGCTCTTGATATGATTGTGAGAGCGCTAATATCCAAATCTCAATATGTTACAGCACACACCCACTTCCATATCAAGTAATCGTTGGCGTAGCTCCATGCGACAGACTCATGGATGTAAAAAGGGAACAACGCATTTCCATACAAACAACATTTAGGTAATATCACGTCTACTTTACCATGGGGGAAAAAATATATATATGGCACGCTACATTTAATAAAGATTGTGTTATCAAACTACTAACTAATTCCCCCTCCCCGTGGTCCCTCTCCCTCACTTCCGGTCACTATTTAATATAGCCTGACAGTGTTTGAAATGAACAAACTACATAAACTGAAATACTGTAGCGTAACACATGATAGTTTAGTTCAGGGTGCTAGTTTATTCTGTGAGCATGCTTAAATTTAAACTTGGTTGGAAGAAACAACACAAGCCCCCTGGCCTGAACCAAACAAGGTATTTCAAGTAAGTGAAAGCGCCAACTATCTCTGGTTGTGTGCTACATCTGCAGACCTGATTCTCCGGATATTGTCCAGAGTTCATCTGATAAAATAGCTAAAGACTCATACTTTTTAATATGTCATATGTCACATCATACTTTACCACCATATCACAGGTGAGTACTATTTCATGTCCTATTTCTCATTAGATAAGAATACTTTGTCACTCGATACATTAAATCCAGTCCGTCCATTCTTTACTTTACTTTGACCTGGCCTTTAATTCTTAACTTGCTCTTTAATTAATTGAACCAGACTTGTATCTCTTCAAACAGCATCCTCCTATCCTGAATTCCTTCCAGACCCTTACTCTTTTTTAAAATTATTTTACCATTATCTCCCTTTCCTCAATTCCATATCGCAAATAACATTTCTCCAAATGTCTGTGTCTCCCCCTTCACTTTGCCATGTACTCCTTCTCACATGTACTCCTGTTAGTCCTTCTGGTTTACTTTCTCTTCTTCTTCCCTCCTCCTTTCCCCTTCCATTTCATGTGAGGCCACTGCTACATTGCATCTTGTCCTGTCCTCGCAGAAAGCCATGGTGCTTCTCACTGGGACCGAGCAGGGTGACTCCACAGCTAACCCAGATGGACTATCTCTGTTCTACCAGAGACTAAAATAACATAGAAGCATGTTAACATCATGGAAGGAGGCATGTGCCCCCTATAACATCAATCTACTCTATTATTCAACACCTTGAGCCCTCCCTCTGTGCAAAACTGGTCCCTGACCTTTCATATGAGCCTCTTAAAGATTACCCAAGCTCTGTGATCCACATCAGAGACACAGAGGGTTAGATTTACTAAATGTGTTGCCATGAATGTATGACCACAACATTGCCCTCCTCACAACGAAATTGCAGATCCAACATGTCTCACAATTTACGAACACAGAAACAGTTCCATTGCAATGGCGCAAATGTGGAAGGTTTGGGACGAACAAAGAGCTCCATAAACTTCATCTGGTTGCTTTAAAGTCATAACTTTTGGCTTGAATTGTTTACTTTTTTCCTCTGTATCTCTTTCAGTTGTAATCTATGCTATAATCCAAAGTGGGATGAACAAAGAACTGAAGAATGGAATAGGAGACTTGTTACCTGGATGTTTGAAACACTAAGCAGCTGCTACTAATGCATCGGTAATGTTGTCGACAAGAAAGAAAATGATATCCCCCTAAATTTGGGATGAGTCCAAAACAGATTTCCATGACATTCATTGCCCTTCATGGACTAAAGTAAAATGGGTTACCCCTAAAGTTTCAAAAAGTTAAACACAAAAAAGATGGTTCAGGTTATAGAGTATCCATGGTTAAGGTTATAACAAATGAACAGTTTTTCCACTGCAAGAAATTTGGAACCAAACCACAGAACCTACAGGCACATTTTGGGGTTCAAAGTAGTGGTACGGAGTAAGTTGCTCATATGATTTTGTTTTGATCGTTTTTTTTCTTTTTCATGTTTCTTTCTTATGACTTCTATGTGTAAAGAAAGAACAACCTGATAACAGTCCTAAAACAACGATCCTTTATTTTTAAATAGATATACAACATTTGTTGATCTTCTTTTCATTTCATCGAACGTTTAATGTTACCAAGAACTTTTAATTGCCCCCAGCAATCAAAAAGTAGTTTTTCATTTCCCCCCCAAACCATTGTGTCATCAAAAAGGCACTATGGTTTGGGGGGGAAATGACAAACTACTTTTTGCCAGTGCCTTCCTAAATTGTGAAAAAGATTTTCATGACCATTTTTGCAACGTCTTTAGTAAGTTTGGTTTATATTGAAGCAGAAAAGCTACATGGAAACTGTTTATGCTGATGCTTAGAAAAATTGACCATCGTATGGAATGAGATTTGAGCAGAGATCCCCTGTTTACCAATCAAGTCACAATCCGTTTTGGTCCTTACACCATTGGCACCAGGCACTTGTTTTAGTACTGTACATTGTCTACAACTACTCTTTAAACAATTGACTAATGCTTTATTATTCTTGTGAGAACAGAGAACGAGTTGTAGTACCTGGTAATAGATTATCAGGTTGTAATTTCTGGCTTTGGACATGAAGAACATGGAAGAATCAATGGCATCTACAGAAGCTCTAACCCTAGCCCTAATATCCACAGAAAAAAGGGTAAGTGTTTAAGTTTCTGGGAATCTTTTAGAATTGCTGTACGAAAAACCAAATTTCATATCTAAATAAGGTTTCTAAGGATTTATCGAAGTACTTAAGTAAAAAGAGTGATTTGCATAGATCATACGGAGAGCTGGAAAGACAAATGCTTGGCCTCTGGGCTGTTTGAAGTTGTCCCTCATACCTAAAGGCCTCATCATCCAACATCCACCCGACTCTGATGCATCAACCCGAGCCCCGCGTCAATAAATCCATCCCTCCTCCTCCACTTCATTCTTCTTTATCCCTCACTCTCCTGTGACCGGGAAGGTGAGAGGTGTCCTGAAAGAGAGGAATGAACACATACACAGTCCATCACAGCAAGGTCGCACCATGTCCCAAACTGGGGGGCATACGGGATGCTCAATGAGGTATGTGTAGGGCGACTAGAAAAATGGGAGGAGGTGTGAAGGAGGAAATAAAGACAGAGAGGCTGAGACTCGGTCAGAGTTTGCTCACTTTGTCACATGTTAAGACAAAATGAAGATTTTTCAGTGGTGTAATCATTTACCACTGAAACCATCCAGGGATCTTGACCCACACAGGATGCCCACTTGTGTTTTCCTCAAGCCCCGCCTCCAATCCACCAAGCCATTCCAGTCTCTCAGAAAGATGAATGGAGGATTACTTTAGATTCGGCTTTGAGAGCATTTTACGAACTTTAGGTCCTGGACAGCTATTTAAGTGTTCTTCCTCTATAGTTGATTTACCTAAAAAGAAAACATTCTGCTGGTTAACAGAGGTCTCTTTCCCAATGCAAGTCAATGGGTCATACAGGCACAATAAAGAAAACACATGAATGTATTGTTTTTCTTTGTTTTCCAGATACATAAAGTGAATAAAGGAAAAATGAATGGTTCCTTTAAAAAGAGCCTTCTGCAAGCTTCCTGTACGACTGCACATGGCCCTCATCAGGCTCCACCACCCAAAGTATTTTGGCTTAGTTTAGCTGGTTGATGTTGGGATGACAGCCATGTTTAGGTCTGCCAACACAAGAGAAGGAGGTTGAATTAGTATTTAGCCTGAGAGTCAACTTTCACCGCAAAATGAAATTCAGTTTTTAATATGAGAGGAGGGTAACAGTTTAATTTAGCCAATTGAACATATTCCTGCCTGGATTGTGATGGAGCAGATGTAAGGGCATTTTAGACATTGAGCAAATATCATACTGTGAAATAGAGGAGACAGACTGGACAATGGAAATGAAAGGTGAAATGGCATTGGCCTTTCACTGTATGCAATTGTCATCAGCCTGGAATCCTAGCAGTCCTTAAGGCAGTTTCAAGGGGGCTTTCAGGGTTATAAAAAGTCCATTGCTAAATTAATAAAAGGTCACTGCAATTATCCCAATTATTGTATATAAAAAAAGAAAACATACTTGCATAAAATGTTTTTGAATATCTCTGCATAAACTGCATCATTCAAAACCACACCTCAGAGATAAGAAATGAGGGCCTGAGGAGAACACACACACACACACACACACACACACACACACACACACACACACACACACACACACACACACACACACACACACACACACACACACACACACACACACACACACACACACACACACAGTGGGCATAAGGATGGGGGCTTAGCCAACTTCTGCGAGCCGTCCCGACTTAACTTGAGCTCCAGACCGGGTCTTAATATTCCGTCGGAGTGGCAGAGCCATTCTTCTGCACGACCAATCCCATCGTCAAGTCAAATTTGCATTAGCAAATGGGAAAGCAGCAACGGCCTATTTGTTAATCTGATCTTTGTTTACCCAACACTCTTGTAATCCACTTTTAATTAAATAGCCGCCCAAATATGTGCGAGCAGCAGTTTGACTTTGTCTGTGCCCACATAACCAGACTGAAGCACACACAGAGAAAGAAAGAATATATTGGCTTTCTGTTGTCACACTCCCTGCTGAGCTTGCTTGAAAGATGCAGTTTTGCACACGGGCGCACATCTTCTTTTTAATGCAAAGAAACTTAAATTGCATTGTGAATTATTTTTCTAAAGCACTTCCAGTGATACGCACACACTGTACCTATATGCTGGCCATATACACCCGGGGTTTATCGGGTCACTTCTGGAGATGCGGCTTATCCCATTGTCTGGTCAAATATCTAATTCTAACCTCACAATAGATTTGTATATACTATCTGTCATAAACCACAGGCTGTGTAGTTTGAATAAATCAAAAACACACACAGAAGCGAACACACTTTCAAAAAATCCTCTATCAACCGGCCAGCAACCCACACTCCTCCCACATACACACCACACAATATGGCTGCATAATGTCCTTTATCTATTTATAGTTAATGCCATCCCAGGCCTGATAATGCAAGCAGATACCAGGTAGGCAATTACATCTTCCCGATTCCGTCTGCCATAAAAATGCACTGGTAATAGAAAAGAAGGGGTAAATAACCCAGCTGCGTGAATGAAGCTGGCCTGGCCTGCTCTATACATCCCCAATAAGTCAGCCTGCACTGACACACGCCACATTGTCATTCATATGTGCCTCCTCTCCTGTTTTTACATGTAGAGGGAAGGCAAAGGGAGGGACATTGTGTCTCTACCTGGGTATTAGAGGGGAAATCACACTATCCTCATCCCTTACACATATCTAAATAACTTGCTTTTTGAATATGTTTGTCCTTTTCTCTGTGGGGTTTGTATTCCTGCGTGATGCAGATTGTGTGAGTACGTGCATGTGCTTTAATTCAATGCTAAAGAACTGGCCACATTACTTCGACAAGATGTTTGGAATGATAGAGGCACAAATCCATTAACTGGAATTTGTCTATCAGAATATCTGAATGATTGCGATGTACATTCTAACTCTAACCCAGAGTTTGAACAGGAAAAATCAATAATTTTGGATGTTTGTAACAAAACAAAAAACGCGCCAATGAACGCAAACTTGACACTGATGGGTGACTATAAGGTTATTTGTAAGTGGCTCCTTTATTGTGTATCTTTTGAGACTTTAAATGAGTCCTTTTATGCTTATTTTATGCTCACTTTGATGTTTCATGTCAACTGCTAAGAGATGTGTAGGAAATGTCCCGCCCTTAAGTATGTCACCTACAATGTGTTGGATCGCAAGCCAATATAAATGTTTGTTTTCTAACACAACATAGTGATGTCACTATGATATGTTAGAAACTAAAGGAAACTAAGGATTTTAGCCTTTGCACACCTTTTACACGCACAAAACAATATAATGTCGCGACCTGACTGTGTTTCTGGTTAGTTTGAAGGGTCAGGGTCTGTCTGTTTTCTTGTTTTATTTTGTAAAGTTGTAAAGTCTTATCTGTTCTTATGTCTATGTTTGTTTCCTGTCTGTGTTTTCCCTCCTGTCTGATTACTGATTCTGTTCACCTGGAGCCCTTTTCCTGCCCTCCTCAGCTGTGTGTTGTGCTTTGATGAGTTCTGCATGTATTTAAGTTCTGTTAACCTGTAGAATCCCATTGTTGTGTGTAAGCTATTTGTACCACATCAATTAGCCACATTAGATGATGAGCCAACAAAGACTCATAAGTATTCAATGAAGGAAAAATGTGATAATCAACATGCAAAAGTACAAATAATTCTACTTTAAGATATCTATAATTACATTATCCTGCAATATACTGCATTTTAATTGTCCTTGTTGTGACATTAGTTGTACAAGTTAATAGATGATGTACCGTGAATCACAATGTTTTATGATTTCATGGTGATTGCTTAAAGTGTCTTGTTTTTGACTGAAATCTGCCAGTCAATAAAACAAATATAGATCACAAGGTTTTTCCAGAAGTAGATTCACACGATACAAAGGAAGGAACACAATGGCTGCCTGGAGGTAGAAAAAAAATCAATAGAAAATCTAAAGCATGCTTTTGGAAAGGATCAGCAATACTGTAAAATGTACTCATGATTTGTAGTTTAAAGCACGTATATACGATGGAATGGTTCATTTTTTAGTTGCATTTTTTGATTTCCCATTAATATGCTGTTGTTTTTTACTATAATTTACAGCGCACATTACTCCTTCAATAAGTGCTCTCATTTGAACACAACTTCACGTCTCTGCACTGTAGACAGAAACTGTTTGTAGGAAGTATTTAGCTCTGTTGGACCATGAATATTCATCGCCAGTTCACTTTTCTCATAATACTGCAGTCATAAAGGAGGAGCGGGCTCTAATACACCCGCTGTTCCAGGGAGAGAGTATTAAGGAGAGATTTACTAGAGGCGTGAGTACGGACGGACTCATTATCTTTCTATTAGCCCTGCTGCCGCACGCTCTCCGCCAGCAGGGTTATACCGACTTCTATTAGGTTAGTGGTCAGATACACACAGTCACACACACATACGTTTACAACAAAGACTGCTAATATAAGCTAATTTAGTAGACAGTACTGCCCAACTGTAATGGCTCAAGCAAATCAGTGTCCTCCTTGGGACTTGATTTACGAGGCTGGTGAACCGTGTGTTTGTTTTAAATGAGGAGTTGTTAAATATAACTAGAGAAAAGATATACTTGATAAAGGAAGACATGCTCACAATGCTTTTGTTTTTCTATTTACAAACTCCCTTACCAAGATTCAGGTATATTCATGCATACTCTTCTGCAAAAATATGAAGAACAGCTTATTGTCTATGTACCGTATGAAAGCACTCCACAACCGTACTTTGTGTTATGATGCCATGAACTGAGGTTCAGGGTTGATAACAAAAGGAATACATTGCTAAGGTTAACCCATTTTGGGAAAGAGTTGTAATTTAAAATCAAACCAATTCACCTGCAACTAGACCTTTCTAAGTAGCTGATACCAGAAAATGTTCAAATTAAACATTATTTTCATTAAATGGTTAGTTTGATTTTTCAAGCCATATATTGCCATCTTTATTTGATGTTCACAAAAATCCAAAGAACATCTAATCGGCCCCTTATAAAAGAAAACACATTCTTTAAAAGAGCAAAATATTTTTATATTTTAAGAATGTTAAAAGTATCAGATAGGTAATACAAAAACAATGCAACTGTCCAATACTGATAAGCAGCAAACCATTTGTTTTAAATCTTAAGTTAAAAATGTAGCTCTAACCATCAGATTTATCCTTTTTAAATTAAAGACAAAACAATTAACTAAATCTCCTTTGCTCTTAAACCTGTTGTGTTATGGCCCACATTGCGTCCCTAGTATCTGACCTTGTTTCATTTGAACAGTCTCTTACAGGAGAAAAGCAAACTTGTTAAGTTGAATACCAACTGTAACAATGCACTAAAGCAGTCTACAGCCAGCAGTTAAGTAGCAGGCTTTTTCTCCTTAGCTCGGCAGCTAAAATCTGAATCAGAATACCTTTTTTCGTCCCACAGTGGGGATATTTTCATCAGTTACATCACAAAGTGCCAAAGACAACTTGATATTACACCTAAGATACAAAAATATATACAAATATTACACAAATAACTTCCAATCAGTAACTACTACAAGGTTCATATTCCACCCATGCAAAGACCGATGAACAGCGGCAAATGTAGTGGACAATCATGGTAGTGCAGCTAGTTATCACATGATATACACTGAGCCAAAACGCATGTGTCCTGGAATGAAAAAAAAAGTTTGAAAGTCTGTATTAGCCACATCAGTAGACGTTAAGCTACTCTAAACTAGTACTACTACAAAAACACACCGGTTTGCTAACTTGGCTTCAAAATGGTTGACCAAGCTCCACATTGATACAAGGACAGCAGAAGGTCAAACAAAACTTCCATCGCAGAATGAAAACCCACCTATGTCCACTGCACTTTGTCGATTAAAAGAAAAAGGTAAGAAAATAGCTTCTGTACGTAACAATTCACATGATGATACGTGATTAACTGTTTGATCACCACAAGGCTGGGTGCAGAGCCTCTTGGTTCAAAGAGCGACTGAGTTTAGACTCTATGTTTACTACCAATGCTAGCTTGCACACTTCCTACAGCTGTTATCGGGTTTTTTGTTGCGCATCAAAGGTGAAATAATTGTAACTTCAAGCGCAACTCTTTGCAATAATTGTGAGCGCCGCAGAGGGTAGTGCTTTCGTCTACTCGGGTGGCACCGCTCTCTCCATAGAAACCCAATGACAACATCAGGGACAGAGCCATTTTCCCGCGTACCATGGCTTATAGTTATTGTAATTATGGGATTCATGCGTATTAAAGCTTGAATCTTCATTGTGAATGCAGTTAGGGTTAGCTGCTAGTGTTGTTAGCTAGAAGAAATGTAATGTATGCAGGGATCCAAAGGGACGTGAATGCTGGTAACGTCTAGAGAGGAACTTTACAGAGCATGAGACCCAACAACAAGGAAGTGTAGTGAGCATGCAAGGACTTTTTTGGTGTATGCAGTGCACCCAGTTTCATACAAGTAATATAACGCCAATACTGTATTAATCTTTGTAGATCTCTGGTCTTCCTCCCCTCTTTCTCAGTTCTTCAACTACTGTAATCACAAAAAGTATTAATAACTGATCACCAACAGTTACCAATAAAAACCCTATAAAATCAAAACTAAAACTGAATAATCATCAATTTAGTCTTTAACTTAATGTTCTGCATGTACTTTGATTAACTTTTCCTGATTTTGAGTAGCTTTAAATAGCTCCATATAAAGCTAAATTACTTTTAGCCCTCACTGCTACATTTAAAACATTGAGTACCTTTATTAATGCACAGCTCTCCTCACTAACAGTGCTATCAAGTGGTCCATAGCAAGAGGAGCAATGCCCTAATACAGATGCATTACCAGGCATTTAGATCTTCAAGCTTACACAGTAAATTCCCTCTTATAGATCCCAACTGCAGTTCCATTGCTGCCCTAATTGAATCATAAATACATGTATATGTATATTACCCATTAATAAATAAAGACACCATTTTTTATTAATGAAGTGGAAAATGTGGTATGGTGAGACATCAATCATTTAGCATAAAAACCGTGTGTATTAGTGGGGCGGGTGATACGGTGAAGGGGGATAAAATTAGACCCGTTAAATAGGGAGCGTTGTGTGCATTAGTGTGAGTTTTTACATAAGCAATTATGGGAGCCTTCAATGTTAATTTATGTGTGATCAGTGAACAAGAAGGCGCTGGGAGGGGGGGGGGGGGTCATACAAGCCGGAGAAATAAATGGATGGAAATGGGAGAAAAGAGGGGTAAAAGGGACGGTGGATTGAGAGATAAAAAGGGAAGTGAGGAGACGGTGAGAGGACGGAAGGGATACATTAGTGTGAAGAGAGGGAAGATTGTGTGAACAACAGGCATATTAATGAGGCAATATGAATCACACTGATTACAGCAACAATTAAGGACGGGTCGTCGTGCAGCATGTGGCAGAAGAAGGGATGAAGGAAGGAGGCAAAAGAAGAAAGGAGCTTGTCAGATGGAAGACAGTGTTTGAACTAGGCTGTGGGTTATTAAATTATCATAGTGCTACTCATCTGTTCTCTACCTGAGCTAATCATGATAGTGTGAGTATGTCCCAACAGTATATATTTGCCTAAATCTTGTGTTAGCTTGTATTATCATTAACTATGTAGTATGCAATATTGTTATGTTCTGTGGAAATGCAGGATGGAGAATGGAACAAATTTCCTTCTGGGACAATAAAGTATTTTTACCGTATTGTCTGAGTGGTGGCGCAGGATGTAAGTGGGAGTCAGATCAATCAGAAGGTCAGAGATTTGATCAATATGTCAAGTTTCCTTGGGCATAGTGCTTAACCCCAAATGGCTCCCGAAGTCTGTCTAAAGTAGTGAAGTGTATTAAAGTTGCAATATTCTATAATCAAGTTTCCCTTCAATTTCATAAAAAGTTGTATCAAATCGTGTACATTAAGGTCTGATCGCCTAAACCATCTCTTTAAAGCAGCAGAGTTTTCACTTTATATGACAACTACAGGAAGGAAAATAACTGCACATGGATCCAAGAAAATCATGGAGAAGAGTGGATCCAGACAAGAGAAAAGTAAGACATGGTGATTACTTCCAATTTCAATAAATACATTTTAAATGTAAATCCAACCCTAACCCTATCGGCACAATGTGATGTTCCCTGCAGAGACAATAGCATATTAGCGCGTAAAGATACATTTCTAATCAAGCTGGAGAACTGCTAAATTAAAGGTGCTGATACAAAAGCGATCATAATTGATATAGCATTACTAAATTTTAAATATTAAGCAAACACATGTACAGTTGTACAAGTGAGCACTAACATTAGGTATGCAGATGTGTTCAGTGGTTAGCAGATGCATTCAGCATGCTGAGATTTGCAGATGACAACATTGAAATCAATTAAGGACACGCAGGAGTGGAAAGCGATAGTTTGGATGTTTTGGAGTTGGGTTGTATGCAGTACTTTTCTACAGTCAGTGTTGGAGCAGACACTGCAGAAAAGCTAAGAAATGTACTGCTGTCGACAGAGGCACTCAGGTGTGTGTTCAGCAAAGTTACATACAAACTAACTGATGCAGTGGTAGATCAGCATCTTCGAGGTAAACCAGCTGTTTGTGTCAATAGAGAGCGTAGACCAAGGCTTCGGCTCCCTGTTGCAAAGACTTTAATAAAGGCAAGGTAAGATGGTTAACAAATATTCCAAATAAAATGTACACCACTTTTTAGCCAAGCCTTACTATTAGGTGGTTTAAATGTTTTCCTGCTGTCCTTGTCCACAGGTGTTTCGTTTCTGAGCTGTCTGTTTCTCCAAACTGGGGGCATGAATGCAATGGTTGTATAAAGAGAACTGGATACAACATTGGAGGTGGAGCCCATTCATTAATTTCAAAATAACTCATGAAGCTAAAAGTACCTCACTCGTGAACAAAAATAATAATACCTCCCTGAATATGATGGCGATGTTCCGCATCCATGGGGCCCCTAGAGCATGTGCACTTGCATTTCCTTAAGCCCCGCCTCCATGTTGGCCTCATCTCGGTCAAAGCCCCTGGATTTTACTTTTAGCACATTTTACAACTGTTAAGTTTTTAAAATGCTATTAAAAGTGTTCGTTCTGATGGGTTGATTTGTGTAAAAAGAAGCAGATTGATCATCTGTTTTTAAATGAAAGTCAATGAGTAAATGTATTGTTGGGCCAAAATGACATCCAGCGAACAGTATTGAAGAGTTGTACCACCGTTTAGTCACTTATAAAGATGTGCATCAACACCAAGCTCACTTGCTTGGGTCTTGGTGCCAACCTCCACCTACTTGGGTAATACACCAACAATGGATAAGTGTCTCATACAAACTGACCTTAAAGAATCCATTCAAGGCTCTAAAATCCCAGAAGAAAAGGACTTTTCATTTTTGCCCAAATTTTTTAGGTCACACCAACACAAACTGTCTTTAGGCAGAGTTTTGGGTGATGTGATGGCCAAACTCCTGCTCTTGAACGCTGGTTGATCACATTAACAGACAAAGTGAACCCACACAAAGAAACTAAGGCTCATTAATAAGGCTCAGCTTGTCAGATGGCCGAACAGCGCTTGCATGCAATTTCTTTTTACTGGTGGATGTCCTGTAAATCTAATATGAGAAGAAGCAGCTCTGTCACTTCTCAGCCATTTCAGCCCTTCCAGATGGTGTCCATGTGAAAAATGTGTTGCCACTGTGTTCTTGAGCAGGTGTCGTCTGCCTCATGTTAATGTATTTTTTGTACTTTTTGTCTTTTCTTACATTGCTGCTGCTACTTCCCTGCTCTGTCCTCTCTTCCTGTTCTTTCCATCATTTCTTCATTATTTTAAAGTTCATATTGTGTATTGAGTCATGATTAAAGGACAAGGCTTGTAGGTTGACAAGCTTTTACAAAACAGACATTTTAGATCTATATATTCTCGTCTTTGTAATATGGACAGGAAATGTAACTCTGCTGTGTGTGTAAGTGTAGGAGCTATAAAGACCTTTAAAGGGTCAGCTGCAATCTGGCCAACTCTCTTCCTGTCCTCCACACACACACAAACACACACACACACACACACACACATGCGCACTTGCACACACTTATAAGGATAGATATAACTGTCTGTTTCTCCGTGTGTACATGGGTGAATTTGCCTGCGTGTGTGTGTGCATTTGTGTAGCCACTAAGCAGGATGTGTGCAGTAATCTAATTAGGCAGTAACTTGGCTTGCCCTGACCTTACTAACCATAGTGAGACCCTGCCTGGCCCCAGATCACACAGAGAGTCCCCTGTCTGGACCAAATACACACACACACCAGTCACACACAAACTCGCACACACTTAAATAGAAAGAGATAGAAGGATACGATGTATATAAACACGAGCATATGAAGATGGACAGACATAAATAGATAATGATGTACACATAATAGTGTCAATCACTAGAAATGCACACACAGTTTAAAGACAGATCTACATTGTATTAGTAGCTATTTCCTTTACATACATTGAGTTTCCATGTTCATTGTCTTCATGCTTACATCCATATGTGTTTCTTTGCAATTTCAGCTGAGTACGTTTTTTTTTATTAGATCATTTATTTGTATTCAAAACAAAATGTGCCTTAGCTATACATGGTTTAAGGTTACAAGGATCATGTTTATGGTTAAGCAATGAAATGTCAAGTAACCCCTTCATGCTGCATACACATAGAACATATATACAAAAAAAAGACTAAATAAATTATTGAGTATACACACATTTTTATATTCCTTTGTGTCCTTTCATGTTGATCTGTCCATGCTGCCGTATAGCTCACCTGGTGGATCTAGCGGTCCATATACTGGGGCTTGGTCTCCTTGCGATGGACCCAGGGTTCGAATCTGGCTCAGGACAAATTTAACATCAATCCCTTTCAATCCTGCAAAGAAAAAAATCCTTAAGGTAATTATTGTGGCAGCTCCTAGCGAGTGAGGTTTCTGGTGGTTAACCCGCATTGCTTTGTTTTATTTAAAAGACAATTTAATGCTAAAATGTGCTTTGACGAGAATCAGTGATATTTTTTTCTTTTCTTTTTTGTCTCTGTTTTCATTTGCTATCTTAGGTAAATATGTTTAAGGTTAGCCACTAGCTTCTTTTATTTTATTCATGTTTTTTTTTCAATACAGGTCAATTTAGTTTTCAAACTGTGTGTGTTTACGTGTGTGTGTCTCCAGGGCAGAGGAAGTAAGGGACACAGCTGTCTAAAATCACCATTGGGACAGAGAATAACCTGGGGTCCGCCTGGCCTAAACACACACAAACACACACACACACGCACGCACGCACGCATGCACACACGCACACACACCACACACACACACACACACACACATACACACTAAGCTCATGGAGGAAGCGTGGTGTACAGTAGAGCCTTGGGGTCAGAACTCACTGGCCTTAAATTACATTTCTCAACATGACAGAACAGAAGTAGAGTGGAATTATTGTTTCACTTTGGATTTGGCCTGGGTGTTAAGCTGCCCTGGGCACTACACCGCTTTGCTGTGTTCTCTTTCCATCAAACAAACACACCCTGAAAAATATCCAATTCAAGTCTAGAAATATATACAATACAGCTTTGTCCCTTGTTCTAAGCACAGTTGTGAATACATGTGCATCTATACTATTTGTACAATAGAAGTAATTTATATTTCACACACTCACATAAGTTTGCATGGACAGATGCATATACAGTAAGAATACTTTTCTTTGTTTCAATGGATAATAATGCACGGTATACATGAGAGCAACCATCCGTGTACTTCTCCTCTTCATCTCGGCCCCACCCCTTTTTGGCCGAAATTGGCAGTTATTACAAATTCTGCTCACATCAAAAAAAGATATAATACTGTGCAATTGTGTATCTGCAAGGAGCTCAATTACAGCTCAGGTCAGTCAGGAAAAAATATACATCATGTCATTAAAGATCGTTGATTGGTATCGATGAGGTGAAATTAAAATCGATCGATTTCCTTTCAATCTGCCGGTGGAATAGTGTCAGGCAGCAGGCTAACATTTCAACTGGTATTTATTGGGCTTGTCATTGTTTTATATAACAATACAACATCTATATATACTACTTTGACTTTTAAGATTACAGCTGTTGACTTTGATAATTGACGTTAGCTTCATTAGTATAAAAGTTTAGCTGATGAAGTAAGTTAAAGGAAATTGTCACGTTGGAATTGTTGTTGATTTATGTGCAATTCACCACACAGAAGCTTTTAGGCCTGATACAAATGTTTTAGCTTTATCCTAATTCTTTGTTTTCAGCAGCAGGTGTGCGGGGCCGTCATTTCGCCAGGCAGTGATGTAGCGATGCTCTCAACTATCTATGAAAGCGGAGGTCTTTATTGGGGGAATCAAGCAGAGTTATGTTGACTTTCTTTCACATATGCAATAAATAGCCATGCCTTTTGGGTATCATTGCAATTTAATCTCATTGCAATTTAATCGCAAATGGTCAAACAGCGAGTCGAGCAATATGAATGATACGTTTTGAATAGTCTCTCAAGGTCACTGGATAAAGGTATTAAGTGTGTTTCTTGGTCTTTGTCATTTGGACATTGTAGGATAATAACATATCTACTTAGTAAAGATACATTTTATGAGAATACTATAAAATACTTCATTTATTTTCATTGCACGTGTATTAAGCAACTTTTATATAACTCAAAGTGGTTCTATGCACACGTTAAACGCAATTACATTTCCACTTTTTCTTTGGATATACCACAAGGACAGCGATTTGGTGCATTCCATATACATTTATATAAAAATAAATAATGAAATAATAAATAAAAGTACATTTTCTACTACAAAAAGCTCCGTGCAAGTGCTGTTTTAAATAGAGAGTTGATCAATTGAAGAATTCCAACTCATAATAATAAACTGGTTATTAATTGCTGTGTTACTGCACCATTCTTTTTTTTGTTTCTTACGTAGGGTAGTTTTCATTACAGTGTCCTCAAGGCTTATGGCTCCAAATATATTTTTATAGCCATCTGCGCCAGTTGGCTATTCTTAATCGCTGCACTGTGTGTGCATTTGTGTGTGTGTGTGTGTGAGATTTTACCAACACTACATACTGCTATGGATAAAGAGAGTCATCAGCAGAACTTGGCTCAGGCACTGTGCCTCTGTGGTATACACTGTGATGCCAACATAAATGGCAATGGAGGAGTCTAAATGTCACTCATGCACACATGCGGACTTTTAGGGATAAGTCTTAATGCAGTAGCATGGGCTCCTTGGCACAGACTGCTAGCCAGACTGGTATGTGGTCTGGGGTAAGTGGGGAGGCGTTGGCTGAGCTGCCACACTACCAGACGTTGCATACTGCTCTCTATTCTCTCTTCTCCTCACTGTTGTTTGGTCTCTGAGCTGTGGAATCCTCACTGTCCGCAGATTGCTATGTACTTATCATTAGAAGTATCTTAAGTGATGAGAACATTTTTGAAATTACACCTATAAAATCTGATTACAAAGTTTATTTATATAGCCCAATATCAAACATTTTACATTTGTCTCGGGTGGGCTTTACGGTTCATCCAGATTACGAATGCAACACCCTCTGTCTTTAGACCCTCACATCGGTCAAGGAAAATCCCCAAAGAAACCACACAGTTAATGAGGGATAAAATAGAAGAAACGTTGGGAAATTTGATCAAAATGTTTCTTTTATTTATGGCTAGTTTGAATTAATTTGGTAAAGGTTTTTCATATTTTTGTCACTCCAAAACCTTTCCTGGTTAAATCCACATACAATTTGGACATATTCATAAACAAACTAATCATTCCAATGTAAACTCATGTGACCAAGACACGCCACAGCAGTATATACACATTTTAACTACACAAACATTTTACACTAACAAGTACAGTACTCTGTAACAACTGACTACTTTGTTGTACAGCACTTATACATTTCCTCAATATACAGCATGAACACGTGTACGAGCACCACCAGTCTGTAAGATTATACTCGGGTGAAACAAACACAAACATCTGCAGTAAATTGACAGCCAACAGCTCCTTAACCTGCCAACAAGGACAACATATCAAATAAAAAACGTGACAGAAATGCTTAAAACAACTTCAAACACTACACCTGCCCAAATGAAATTCACCTTAAAGAAGTTGACATATATGATACTTTATGACAGTTAGTAACCTCTGAAATAAAGATAGAATCTATTGTATCTGCAGTGAGGACATGGACCATTCATATTGTCATTCTGGGGGCAAGTTTACACAAGCTTCAACTGATTGCTCCTAACATGTAATATATCTCTTCCCACCACATTATTATGGATACTATTCAACCTTTTCAAGTCAAGGAAATTTACTGTTGAATTAAAAATAATTACATCAAAACAAAAATGTCTTTGAATATCAATTTAAAACTGAACTGAGTGAAACAACCCTTTCTTACCAAGCCAGGACACTTGAAAAAGTTGACTTGAAAAACTGGAAGCCCTTGGACATGAGCTCTGTTATGCTCTGCGAACATGGGGGATTACGATGTGGCTGCAATGGCGAATTTGGGATGCATAACAGAGAATAAATATAAGATATTATAAATAATCTACTAACTACCACATGCCCAGCCTGCTCTCCTTGGATGGAACAAAGTGACAGAACCATTGAAGGGTTGATCTGAGGTTGTGTTTCTATTATTGTCTCCCTTGCTTTCTCTCTACCCTCCCCAAACATCCCCTACTCTCAGATGAATTAGTTGTATTAGAGATATAGTGTTTGGCATAATGGATCCATTACCCACACCCTGTGATGCACTTGCCAGTTTTGCCATGGTAATCTCTGCCTCTCCATTCAAGCCCAGCCTGGTGGGCCACGCAATATTCAGCCATCCTGGCTTCACTCCCAGCTTGGCCAATGGATGACAGAAAATTACCAGAGATGACTAGAGACAGACAGGGGAGGGGAAAGAGGAGAGCTAAAAATGTGCAGAACGAAGAAAGAAAAAGGAAGCCAAGGATAAAGCTAAAAAGAGGGGGAGGCAGGAAGACAGGGGGATCGTAAGTACTCAAGTAGAGTTTTGATCAAATGAAATTCCTAATGTAATTAATTGAAGTATATTTTAAATGTGTTCTGCGTACAAAAGTGGAAGTGTTGCTAGTACTGTGACACATTCTTTGAGCTTAGTCTTTGGGGGAGGTTGCTTCTCACATTTTGCAGTATATCACTCGAATGAAATGTCTTGGCCAAAATAAGTACTGGTAACAAACATTCCTTTAATGTCTTAAACATTTCATTGTCACACATAGATTGCGTCATTAAGTTCAGAGACATAAATCTGTCTTTTGTGAGTCTCCCAACATTGTGGTAGTGGAGGGTACATGGTTAGAAAGGTTACGCTGCATTCATATGATACGGGGCAAAATGGCTCCGAGCTGACTTGTTTTTTGTCGTTGCGCTACACTCGGCGTGGCGTACTGCTCCAAATTGTCGCAGAGTGCTGCGTTTAAATTTGTAATTATTTAACCTTTGACCTCCATTGCTGCTCAACCAATCAGATGACCATGTTGCTAAACGGCACAAACTAGAAGGGAAGATAACTATAGATACCAAACTTTACTAGCTGTTGTCACCCCAAGGCTTTGCGCCCTACCTCATGGTGAGAGAGATCAGTGAGAAAATCCCATATCATGTGTAGGCAACTTTGCTTGTACTTAGTTACAATGACTTATTACCTGTGAAAGGTAATGTAACTTGAATGCTTTTCCTTAATTTTAGATGACCTAAGTATAAATGGAAAATGGTTATCAGTATGTGTTTTTAAAACTTGAACACAAAATGACATTAAAAACCAGTTTAAGCATTCCCTGAACTAGCGATAAATTGTTAATGAACTGAAAGATTAGCTGAGGATTCACTCGGAGTTGTGAGACTCGTGATATGTTTTAATGTACGCATGTGCTTCATAATATATCGTTCTTCATTTTAAAAGACGTTGTCACATTGTAATCCTCCAAGTCATCCATATTTTTTAGAAACCTAACAGTGATTACATAATTTCTTTCTGTACCGTCAAAGTCTCTAAATCAACCCTAACCCCTTTTCTTGAAACCTCATTTATGTAATCTTGTTTCATGCTTCTAGAAAGATGTTGTCAGCAGCGAGACTATTTGCTAATTACTTTTGTTTTGGTCTATCAAGTCATGCAATAGTCAACTAGTGTTAGTTTCCTACGCACATGTTCCTACTCTTTACAGCTCTGGGCTGTTTTTTATGGCTTTAGACAAATGTTGTGACCCCATCACTGTTCAGATCTCTCAAAGTGCTGCCATATGTACACTGCCATTGTTGAGAAATTCAAATTATCTGTCCAGTTCTGTTGGAGGGCATGACATTTCAGCATGCGGGAGTACGATAAAGGGGCTAACATGTTCTGACACCAAAGAAGCAATGGGTTAGAAGCTACTCTGCTGACGTGGACAGCTTCAGACCCTGTGGCACAGGAAGGCATTAATGCCATCGCCTTCTACTTAAACCTCTCGTCTGACGCACCATGAGGATTCCCGCCACAATAAAACAGCTGAATTGAACCAAGAATATACATGTTTTAACACATAAAAAACTGAGAGTAGGCCCTGCATATTTGTGCAAGTTCAGGAGCCTTTGGATTACGATACTAAAGGGATTCCATGTTTGTTTTTCTGTTTTTGTTGCTCCAAATGGTCAGCATCTGCCAATCTGGGAAACCAAAAAAGTTGTTGGAGACTTCTGACCATATTTTCAGAAAGTGGTTCATCCAAGAGTTAGAAAGACAAACAGTGTTAGTGATTAATGAGAGGCAGGAGGGTGCACTGCGACGGAGGAAGAGTCCAAGTAAATTATCGTGCCATAAGTGTTGCTTTCAACTTCACACACGAGAGGCTGTACGCGTGCCTGTTATTTTACATGCATTTTAACAGCCTGTATCACACGACTCATCCAGCGATAGGGCCTGGGTATCACCAAGTAAAAAATGTCATTCTGTGTCATATCGGTGTTAAATTATTTTGTGTCTAACATATCTAGAAGACATTTTTATTCATAACAGTTTAATATTTACTTACTTAAAAAATGTAGTAATCGTTTGACATAAGGCAGAATATTCTGATACAGATCACAATACAATTACACAAATGAAATATGGATTAATAGGGACTTTCTTTTATTATTATTTTGTGAAGAGACATTATGTTATATTTTTGGTCACCTAAGCCTTTAAGAGATAGACAGAATTACATGAGTAGAGGGAAGCAGACCACATTGAACATACCTCCGCCCCAGCACATGGGGACTGTACAAGGGAGCTATTCAGCAGCCCAGGAAACTTGTTTTCTTACATATTAGCCAATATTTTAACTTTAATTGGTGAGTCCTTTTTTCTTTTCTCTGCAGAACTTGTGATCCTGTCTTATCATCATGTCTTCATATATTCTCTGTTGTATGTCTCTTTTGTTCTACTCCCTCTGGCTATCTGCTGTCATTTTTCTATTCAGTCCTTCTCTTCCTGGTACCTCTCTCAACATTTTTTCTCCTTATTCTAACTTATTTTTAACCTCTCTGTCTTTCCCTAAAACTATCGAAGTGAGCATTACATTTGATAAAAAAAAATATGTATTGTCTGTATTGTATTATTATTGTCTGTTTCAAACCATACAGTGTCAAAATGAAAAATGTTTATCATTTGGTAGCATTCAAAAGATCCCAAATTGATTTCATTACTTTGAATAGACTCTTACAGAGGAGCAATTTTTTCTCAGTGCATTTTATCTAATCTGACCCTCTCTTCATTAAAGATACATGTCTTGATTGGGGTTTACTGGAGATGTCCTCAGTACTCAGCAGGAAACTTTTCCTTTAAAGTTGGCGAGACGAGTTCCTGTTCACCCTGCACCCAACATTCATGCCACATTAAATGAACTCCCTGGTTCCCAAATGCCTATGGATAATATGGAGAAAACTAATTAGCCCTGTAAAAGCTAATGCTAACAGCTTTGAAGCAATCACACCATGTAGCATGTTCTGTATTTGATGTGTATAGATTAGCATACACAACTTTGCGAAGAAGGCCTGCTAACCATCAACAGCTAGCTTGAAGCTTCTGGCCAAATATCCTTCTAATATGACACATTTTAGAGACCATTTAAAGGGGTTTTAATTTGCTTTGACAGAGGATCATGTACATGCAGCCAGGGCCGGCCCTGGGCATAGGCAGTATTAGCAAATGCTAAGGGCGCATCCATCCATGGGGGGCGCCGTAAATAGGGGAAACAAAAGATGTGAGAAAAGTCTACATTTAAAAAAAAAACGATTAACGACGTTTGAAACTACACCTACATTGCGTACAGCGGCCATAAACTATGGTGCGCCACAACCTCCCCCCCCCAAGGCACTCCACATTACCTGATTTGTGGGGGGGGGGGGCTAAACTCATGCCTAAGGCATTTTACTGGTTCACAAGCAGTTAAGTTCTCTCACACTACACCGCTTACCAATGGCGCCGATAATAGATGATATTGTGTAACTGTTGTACTGACTGACCATATTTGTTGTGCTACGTGTAGTTAAAAACACACACCATATTCTTAATTGTTTTATCTGATTAGCAAAGACCCCAGAATGTGTATTCACAGGCAGTCAAATTTCACCCAAAAAGGGGCGTGGCAATGAAGAAAACCATTTGGATGGGTTGATCTGTGCTTGTTCTGCCCGCTGCCAGTTTGGTTTCCCATCTTCACCCTGACAGGTTCCTACCTTTTCTCCAAGCAACCAATGTTTTTGTTGCTCCGTGATGAGCTGCTGTGGTTTCACTGTCTCTGCTCGAGGGTGTATTTGAGCCTATGCGGAGGTGGAGAGGGTCAGTTACCAACCTGACGGCATGAGTTCCTTGTACATGTTGGTATTTGCCACACATCATTTTCATGGATTTTCAGGTGACGTGACAGTCATGTCTTTGAGGCTATGTCACCTCTGCTGGAATACGTTTGGACAAGCTGAGCTGGTGTATGTGTTAAAATGAACAGGTGTGTTCGTACTTAACCCAATGCTTGTCATTGAGCGGTCAGAATTTCATATTTTGCTGAGCGTGTGTGGTTGTGTGTCCTTGCTCACTCGAAGCTTGTGTGAGTGTGTGTTGTAGGTGTGTTGACACTGCTCTCTGTCAAAGGCGATTTGAGGCCAGTTCAGTCACTGTCAGGGCCGAGGCCAACCGGGTTGTGGGACGTCTGTGTTTATCAGCTCTGTTAGATCCTGTCATCCAGCAGGCTCAGAGCACAGCACAGGGGACTGATCATCATCTCCTCCAGCAGGTAAAGAACATTGAAGTGACAGGAAAGGACCTCCAACCACACACACATGCACATGCACGTACACACATGGACAAAAAAAGAACTGTTGGCCATTTTCAGTGCAGGCTAAACCTTAACGTGTGTTAGAAAGGTGTGTGTGTGTGTGTGTGAGAAAAAGGTTGTAAAGATAATTAAAAGCATCTGATCTAATAAATACACCACCATCGACCAATGGCTCACCAAATCTACAATACCAATGCTCCTTAAATGTTCTACTGTACATGTTTTACTAGACCAAGAGGCAAAACACATTGTCCGATAATAGAGTTCTGTAGCCTATACTTAAAGTTTTGACCTCTTCAAATCTAAGTATAACCATTTTACTGAGTGTCAATTCATTGACATGTCTCTGAATAAAGATATCATTCATCCCTTTGAATGATAGATGATAATGATTAAATTATGCTACAGTATATATCGGCGATTAACAAGGAAGCTTATGGTGCTAGCGGGGGGAGATTTAGCTCTGATTGGCTTCTCATTGACAAACATTGTAATACTTTAATGTACCTGGGCAATTATGCTAACAATGTTGCTTTCAACTACAGGAGCTTGGCTATAAATACATGCATTGTGGACATTATTATTTCTGCCACGGTCTAAAAAGTTGGATTTCTTTGTACAGATTGGCATATAGGGACAAGTATAGATGCTGACTAGTGTAGTCTGCTGTTTAATTCAAGATCATTTTTACAGGACAAAATTGAAACATTACTAGCATAGCTTACTGTAAATGTTTCGTAAATGACCATCATAGAAAAATGTGTATGAAACCAAGCATCAGAACGTTTGTCCCACTAACATGTAATTAGTGCATCATCAGAAAAAAAACATTTGACTGGAGGTTGTGAAAAAAGATAAAAGGTAAAACACCTAAAATAGGGTTAACTTAATAACCTAATTTCCTTTATGCTACAGCATCAGTTCACATCTTGAGTGCTAATATTTTCATGTAGAAACAAACATTTTATTGGATGATTCAAAATGTCAATCATGTTCCTTAGAAGAGCACGTTTTGCTAAACACTAGTTCTAGACTTGTGTATTGTATGTCAGTTGAAACATTTGCGTGATTTATTAAAAAGCTGGGTCAGTTCACACTTTAACAGCTCTATAGATTCAATATCAATATATCTTACATGTTCTTGTCAATGAATGCCTTGCAGGTTTTCTTTGCAGTCTTTTCAAATCTTATCCATTTGGGAAATGACTGTAATTTACACCATGTGTATGGCTGCATTATTGTAATCCAAGGACAGTTTGCAAAAAAAATGTTCTAATACCCTTTGGAGTATCAAAATTCTTTCACCTCAGTGTCAAATTGCAAGCAGGGAATATTTTATTGCTTTCTGCTTTTCTTTTTTTGCTAGATGAGAAATAATGTGAAACCAAGTTGAATTGTTGATGACACAGTTTTGTAGGTATTGCTCTGGAGCTCTGGTGATTTTCGGATTAGTTGCACCTCAAACAAAGTAGTTTGAAACACCCTATCAACTGTTAAAAAATAATTGGTCAAACCCTGGTAGGGATTAAAGAAACTCTGAAACACCAGAAATTGTAAAGCGGCGGCACAATTAGTGTGCAGGTTCTGCCCACTTACATGTGCGGCAGTGGCTGAGGGACCTGGGGATTTACGCCGTTCCACAAGTGAGTGTTTTATGTTAAAACAAACATCTGTTCAATGTTTTCTCATAGTGAGCTCACCCACCGGACAGAATTGCCCAGAAAAAACATGCCCATCAAATATGATTTTTTTAAGCCTTCAAACATTCACTTTAAATAACAACTCAAACTTGTGTGATATTTATATTAAAGTCTGACGCGGAAGGGATTGGGTGGCTGGATGAATGAAAGACAAAAAGAATAGGAAAGAGAGAAAGGTAGAGATGAAGTAGTGGATTTATAAATGTAGAGGGGATGAAGATGCTGTAAAGCGGAGGTCAGGATAATGACTGTGGACAGGTCCAGAGGAGTAGACCGCCAAGCCTCGAGTTCCACCACTAATAGGATTAAGAGGGATGGGATTCCCCGGAGGACTGGACACACTCACACCAGAGAGAGATGGAAGGAGCGACATCTCTGCCTTGCCTGGCAATACACCCGCAGGACTGGGTTTAGGTGTTTGAGTGTGTGTGTGTGTGTGTGTGTGTGTGTGTGTGTGTGTGTGTGTGTGTGTGTGTGTGTGTGTGTGTGTGTGTGTGTGTGTGTGTGTGTGTGTGTGTGTGTGTGTGTGTGTGTGTGTGTGTGTGTGTGTGTGTGTGTGTGTGTGCTGTACTTCTGTGAGGATGTGGATGTAAGGGCCAACATGTCCTCACAATGAAATGGTTGGTTTATATTGTACATTTTATTTATGAAAAATACATTTACATTACTTTACATGTTATTTGTCTGCCGCTTCTATCAAAAGAGACTTACATAACACATAATACTGTACACATGTGTACAGGAGCAAATTGGGGTTCAGTATCGTCCCCAAGGACACTTCAACATTACACTGCATGGGCCTCATAAGTCACATAGACCTGTACATGTCCTGAAAGGTAACATTTATAAGGGGCGTCCAAACTATAACCTCAACAAATGGAAGTCTTCCTTGAAGTATGGATAAGAAATACTTTAATTTCCGGGTCTCAAGATCTTTGAAAATGCATTTCCCATTGTGTCACTTTTTTGTCACAAGTCCTGATATATCCTGTAAACATTATGTGTGTGTGGATGTGCGTGTTGGCAAATAAGGGCCAAAATGACCTCACAAAGATGGCAAAAAAAAATCTGATAATGTAAGGACATGTGCTTTTGGGGGAAAAAAGGACCCTTTGTTGTCTTTTTAAGAGGTTACTTGCCAATTATGTCTGGTCAGTATCTTTTACTTGGAGTGAGTGCCTAAGAGTATGTACCTACACAATCATTGCCATTGTAGATCAGTCAGTTCATCACAATGATCAAATATTGGATGAATTCCATTACAGACATTCCTAGTTCTGTGATCAGTCATGCGTTTTCTTTTCTGCCGTGGTAACTATACAGTTAATCAACCATTTATTCCAAACTCATGAGCCAAATCAACCTATTATGTCATGCAACTTGTTATAGCTGGTGGCCAATATATCAGGGTTAGGCCTCTGTGCAGAGGACTGGGGTTCAAATGTGGCGTGAGTTACCCCCTTTCAACTCTTGACTTCAGTAAAGGCAGCATTGTCCTAAAAAACTTGCCAACTGTTGTACGTAAAATTCACATAAAAGCAAAATAAACTGTACTGATTTTTCTACTGTGAAAACAGTCCAAGGTGTCTAAAAACTATCAGAAAGTAATTACCGTGTCCATTTGTACCACATGAAAACTTAATCGTACTATTTTCCCTTTAAATGCCTCCATATGTGTGTGTTTATTTATTTTTGTGAGTGCATAATCCGGGCAATACCACAATCAATACATGATTAACAAAGCATGAATATCATTCTTCCATAGTTAAGGATGTTAGGTTTCTTAAAGTTGTGGCACAATCCTTCCCGTTTTTAGTGACATTTTTTTTATTATTTTTTAACTTTCAGTTGTTTTATTTCTTGGGTTTTCATATCAGAAAACAATTTGTGCATTTCTATCTTAATCCGATTGAAATGACTTTATTCTAACTTTCTTACAGCATTATACCTTCCTTCTTTTCTTCCTATACCTTCATTGCATATTCTTTTCAAGTGTTTTTGTTTGTATCCTCTTTTCAACTCCTCATTGTTTACTCATTAAGTAATTCCATGCCTCCAACTTTTGCCGATGTGACAACAACAAAATAATGCACGCAAATCTCCACTTGTTGTACACCTCCTCAAAGCGAAGGGAGGCGAGGACGAAGAGAGGACTCCTGTGTGATGGCGAGTGATGGTGACACGGAGCGCTGCCTGGGAGCCTCTTCACGGCTCTGTCCACATCAACAGAGAGCCAGAGCATTACATAGCCCGCAATACTTCTCTGTCCCTTCTGACACATAAAAAACACACACACACGCACGTACACACACACGCACGCACGCACGCACACACACACACACACACACACACACACACACACACACACACACACACACACACACACACACAGTTTTCTCTGAGTGTGTATATTATCTGACGGAAAACCCAAAGTGCATAAGTGGAAGTGGAAAGGCAACAAAAAAACTTGCGCTAGAGCCAAAGTTAGTATTAAGTAAGCAGTTTACAAAAAAACAAAAGTTACTAAATTACATTATTGAAACTACTTTTACAATGTCTTGTGTTTTAGCTGAGCGTATAGTGACTTTGTTAATTTAGGTACAGTGAAAAAATCTCTATAAGTAACTAACAAGTTACTTGAAACTATGTTTATTTTTGCATAACGTCTTCCTGGTTAAAACTTGACCTACTGTAATGTCTGCAATGGTCTGAGAAGATGGTTCTCTATAATGTCCCCAATTAAAGCAATTTGATAAAAAAAACGTAGTAAAACGTAACCCTAACCCTCTATCTTCATGTTATGTTGCCTTGTGAAGGATTCTCGTAGAGGAATTCCCCTTTATCCCTTGACTCGCACCTTAACATTTGTGTTGTTGTCTTCCCTTTAACTGTGGCACTTTTGTCCTGGTTTTATTGTTTGTGCAGCATATAGTATTAATAATGACATACATCTGCTTTACACAGAGTGTTAACAAAGAGCAACATATTTGAATAATTGTTTATATCGTTAAGATCACAAAAAAAAAAAGGTCACACACTCTAATATTCGTTGGACCGCCTTTAGCTTTAGCACGCATTCGCTGCGGCATTGTTTCCACAAGCTTCTGCAATGTCACAACTTTTATTTCTGACTTGCATTAATTTTTTTTAATCTTGTATTGATGACGGGAGATTCAGACCACTGCGACAAGTCTTCTCCAGCACATCCCAAAGATTCTCAATCGGGTTCTGGTCTGGACTCTATGGGGGCCAATCCATGTGTGAAAATGATGTCTCATGCTCCCTGAACCACTCTTTCACAATTTGAGCACGATGGATCCTGGCATTGTCCTCTTGGAACATGCCCGTGCCATCAGGGAAGAATAAATCCATTGATCGAATAACCTGGTCCTTCATTATATTCAGGTAGTCAGCTGACCTCATTCTTTGGGCACATTGCTGAACCTAAAGAAAAAACTGCAGCAACCCCAGATCATAGCACTGCCCCCACAGGCTTGTGACCTTTTTTTTGGCCGGGCAGTGTATCTTGATAGATTGTCATGGACTAGTAAACGTCAACTTTAAGTAAGGTTTCTGTTTTAAAACCATTTAAATAGGACATATGATGCTAATTTCCAGGTTCATATTTGTATTGTGTGCCTCTACTGTGACATTTGTACATGCTTTAATGTTCAAAAAGGTCTTTACCTGTGCTGCAGCATGTCTTTTCACCCTCTGTCTGATACCAGAGCACAGTCTGCTCTGATTGGTTAGTTGGCCGGCTCTATTGTGATTGGTCAAATGCTAAGAGCTGTCCCGCCGCTAGCCTATCACGTACAATCTTTAGTAGTGCTAGCTAAGAGAAGCGCAAGTGTTACATAGTGATGTCACTATACTACAGAAGTAAACAATGGAATACAATGGAGTTATTTCAGGCTGAGGGGAAAAACTTCCTCTGGAGGAAACATTGGGATTTAAGCCTTTACAGACCAATAACATGCACCTGTATAACACACTACAGGAAAGGGAAAACCCCAAAAAGCAGAATAGGGTCCCTTTAACTCAAAGTGCTTAGCTAACTTCTAATCTTATACTCACCAAAACTCCTAATCCTGAACTCCCTCTTGGTCTTTATCCTTGTTTCGCCTTTTGTCCCTTATAAGCATAGCATTACAAGCAGGCAGACACATTAGAACACACACATTCCCATGGGTACCCTGTTTGAAAGCTCCCACACCCACCCGCCCTCCAGCTCAGTACTTAGGGAGCATATGCTGGGTGCTGTGTCTCTCTGTCCTCAGGGGCCCGTGGGACCGAGGCCCCTGCCCGCCTGCCTCGTCTGCCTATTTATGACCAGAGCCAACAGGACAGGGCTGACGGATGGGCCCCTGAAGCTGGGGACAAGGCAAGGGAGAGGGGAGGAGAGGGTTAGGAGGAGGCCGGGAGGGGAGGGGTAGTCGCACACAGTCCGGGCAATTAGAAGGAAAGAGTGTGTGTGTGTTGTAGGGCAGACATAGTGTGA